>NW_026266359.1:5000-7500 GCF_025860055.1 Xyrauchen texanus
GTGTTTATATGTGTGTGTGTGTGTGTTTATATGCATGTGTTTATGTGTGTGTGTGTGTGTTTATGTGTGTATGTGTTTATATGTGTGTGTGTGTGTGTGTTTATATGCATGTGTTTATGTGTGTGTGTGTTTATATGTGTGTGTGTTTATATGCATGTGTTTATATGTGTGTGTGTGTGTTTATATGCATGTGTTTATATGCATGTGTTTATATGTGTGTGTGTGTGTTTATATGCATGTGTTTATGTGTGTGTGTGTTTATATGTGTGTGTGTGTTTATATGCATGTGTTTATATGTGTGTGTGTTTATGTGTGTGTGTGTGTGTTTATATGTGTGTGTGTGTTTATATGTGTCTGTGTTTATATGTGTGTGTGTGTGTTTATGTGTGTGTGTGTGTGTGTGTGTGTGTGTGTTTATATGTGTGTATGTTTATGTTATGTTGACTGTGTGTGTTTATATGCATGTGTTTATATGTGTGTGTGTTTATATGTGTGTGTGTGTTTATGTGTGTGTGTGTGTGTTTATATGTGTGTGTGTGTGTGTGTGTGTTTATATGCATGTGTTTATATGTGTGTGTGTGTGTGTGTGTGTTTATATGCATGTGTTTATATGTGTGTGTGTGTGTTTATATGCATGTGTTTATATGCATGTGTTTATATGTGTGTGTGTGTGTTTATATGCATGTGTTTATGTGTGTGTGTGTTTATATGTGTGTGTGTGTTTATATGCATGTGTTTATATGTGTGTGTGTAGTGTGTGTGTGTGTTTATAGTGTGTGTGTGTTTATATGTGTCTGTGTTTATATGTGTGTGTGTGTGTATGTGTGTGTGTGTGTGTGTGTGTGTGTGTGTTTATATGTGTGTATGTTTATGTTATGTTGACTGTGTGTGTTTATATGCATGTGTTTATATGTGTGTGTGTTTATATGTGTGTGTGTGTTTATGTGTGTGTGTGTGTGTTTATATGTGTGTGTGTGTTTATGTGTGTGTGTGTGTGTATATGTGTGTGTGTGTGTTTATATGTGTGTGTGTTTATATGTGTGTGTGTGTGTTTATATGTGTGTGTGTGTTTATATGTGTGTGTGTTTATATGTGTGTGTGTGTGTTTATATGTGTGTGTGTGTGTGTGTTTATATGTGTGTGTGTTTATGTTATGTTGACTGTTCTGCCAGTTCCCGCCTCCTCCTTCCCCATCCTGAACCCGTTACAGGTACAGGTGTACATCTCTAGATTAACAGGGTGTCACAGAAATTTCACATTTCATTTTTTCTTAATTAATATCTGAGTAACGGGGATTTATATCACACCTGAAAGTGCTCATTTGTCTCTACAGGTACGCTTGGGGTTCCTTTGAGTTCATATACGTTTACAAAAGAGAGTTTACAGTGAACACACACACACAGTCCATGTCAGCTCAAAAAGAGGTCTAAATTTGCATTCAGTATTAAATATAAATAACTACTCGTATATTCATGAACCTCTCAATGTTTTGATCACTTATTTGTCTTTAAAGGAATATTCCGGGTTGAACACAAGTGTCATAATGTTCATCACCACAAAAATGTATTTCGGCTCGTTCCTCTTTTTCTTTAAAGTGAGACACTTCCAATGCAAGTCAATGGGGTATTTTTGGAGGTTTAATGACAGACATGTGACGCTTATAATTTACATTAATTCTTGTCTGTATTATTTGAGGTGTAAAGTTCTTTAAATCGTTGTTTTAGGGTTGAGAGTGTGACGTCATCATGGCAACAAATCTATAAGTTGACACAGAAATCTGTGATTTGAGAAAAGGAGGAACGAGTCGGAATAAATGTTTGTAGTTTGTGGTGATTGAGCTGAACTTGTATTAAACCCCAAACATGTATTTTTATATGTGAATTGGGGTTTAAAGATAACTTTCATCCAATTTAAGTTAATTTACTAAGATAGGAACGGTTTGTATTTATTTATTTATTTAACTTTTCTTATTCTGTGGACTCATACTTTATCAAATGACATAATTGATCATGTTAATTACAAAAAACTAGTTAAACTAATACAGAAAAACACATTTAAGGTCATTTATAAACAACCGAATTATCATTAACAACTCCAAATAACTGCCCCAGAAACAAACCTTAACCTGAGATCCACATTATTATATATTTACAGTTAAAGATTGTAACTTACCAGTCAAATAAAGCAGATTATTTCTCTTCTCTGTTGCACATGTGTCGTTTACAGTTGTAGTTCATTTGAAGTGTTTTAAGCACGTTTGTGCTCCTTTAAAGACCGATCGTGTCACATGTTTGGTGTTATCATGTTTGGTGTTTTAATCGAGGTGTTTTTCGGAGGTTTCTTCCAGTATTTTGGCTCCGGTTCAGTTCCTGTTTTCGGGAAGGGGTGAGTCACTGATCCGAATCTGATTCAGTGGGCGAGTCACTTTTCCGGCTCCTTCCGTCACAGAACGCTCCTCTATTCAGAATGACTCGTTAAAAAGATTCGGTTCAAACGAGTG
>NW_026266359.1:12500-22500 GCF_025860055.1 Xyrauchen texanus
ACCGAAATCTCCAAAACATTTGGTAATGATTAAGATTAAATAACATGTTTTAAATCAGCAATAAAATATAACAATACAGGAATCATAAATGTTATTTATTTACCTCATATTACGTTAAAAAAGCTATTTTCCTGGCTTGTATAGCTAATGCGCATGCGCGACATCGAGTTGATTGACAGGTTATGTCTGTATCTAAAAAGTGATTGGCTCTTTTAGCTATAAGGCGGAACTTCCTTTCAACATCCGTTGACCGTTGGGCGTTCCATTTTCTCCCATTAATTGTAACAGAAGTGGCCCGAGTCTGCTAAATAAACTCTGGCTTTATTCTCTCGAGTCCAGCCAGACCTGCAGGAACTGTCAATCAGAATCTATTCATTCTATGCATTTATTCCTCACACACACACACACACATATATATATATGTATATATATAGCGCTGAGAAAATTAGCAGGCATCACGTGACCGCAATAATTTACACCTGAATAATGACACTGATAAACTTTTAGACACAATGAAGTGAAAATAAACACTCATTAGACTCATGCTACCCGAGCAGAGCCAGGTCGGCGTGCTATTGGTCAGTGTGGCTGCAGAGCTCCGCCCACACCCTAAACGCGGATGTGAAGCGTTGAGAGAATCAAAGCAGCCAGAAGATCCGGATCCACACTGAGAAATATCCGCTTGAGCTCGGAGTTTACACCGAATACGCGTGTGAATAATGCGTGAAGCCGATATCATCTCCGGAGACTCCAGATCCACCGAAAGAGTGAGTAAAATCTGCACGAAAACAATATAACGCGGTTTGTTTACCCTGATTGACAGCTTAGCTCCTCCCACGTGTGCTCGCAGAACAGCTCATCATTACAGACACTGACATACTGTTTTAAATGTCATGTGGATCAGCGGTTAATGATGCTGATTGTCATTTACTTGTCATATGTTTACTGTCCCTGTTTTAGTATTACATGTTGTTGTTTTAAATGTTCTGTAATGTAAACAACACGTTTAAAGAATGCAGAGTAATTGTGACAGACTTGTGAGACGAGAGGAACATTCAAGGAACAGGTTTATAACGGCTGAATGTAGCAAGTCCAACCCTATACCAGGATGTTGACGTCCTGAGACCGAGGTCGTTCATTGGTTAAACAGAATCAAGCTCCGCCTCCTCATGTGTTAGCCACACCTGAGACAGGTTTTTAACTTCTTTTTCTTGGTGTTATTGAGTGAAAATCCTTTATTGAAAATGTTTTTATACTACATAAAAAAATTAATTGTTGTTTGGAAGACATTTTTATGGGTCCGAATCCATTACATTAATTAATAAATAAATAAATAAAAATAATAAAAAATTCACACAAGGAACAAATCTACTATAATGAACCTGTTTTCAATTTCTGAGTTTGTTGTGTGAGTTTTTATTTTTTTATTATTTCTTCTGCAACTTAAAGTATGAATGTTGGCATGAGTAGTGCAGAATAATATATTTGTATTATCATTTGCCTGTATTTCTTAAATAAAAAATCAAATAGTTATATTTCTGATTTTATTATTATATATTGTATTTAAATTTGTTTCTTAAAAAGTAAGCAGTGACATTTTTGTTTTTAAATATGATTAATATTTGAAAAACATTTGTCCTCAAAATCAGTCATGTGGTGTAACCAACATGCAGGAACCATTTGTTTTTGTTGTTGTTGTTATTGTTGTTGTTGTTGTTGTGAAGTGACAAACAAATCAAAAGAGAAAATAAACTTTTAGACCTTCATGACTGTGTGAAGTTTATAAATACATCAGACATTTATAGAACAGCGCATTCTGTTCAACTCTAAAAAAAATGTAATGATGTTTTTAAAAATATATTTATTTTTAACCTTAAAAAAAATCTCCAATGTGCAAAAAAAGTATTTAAATACCTTTTAACTTGTTGGTGACACCACATGACATTAATAAACTCATTAAATATTGATTTCACTTTTTGTGGGAAATGTTACATATGTGTTTTTTAAATGAACACTGTTACACTGTTACACAGTTACACAGATACACAGTTACACAGATACACAGTTACACTGTTACACAGATACACAGTTACACAGATACACTGTTACACAGATACACTGTTACACTGATACACTGATACACAGTTACACAGTTACACAGATACACAGTTACACTGTTACACAGATACACTGTTACACAGATACACTGTTACACTGATACACAGATACACTGTTACACTGTTACACTGTTACACTGATACACAGTTACACTGATACACAGTTACACTGTTACACAGATACACTGTTACACTGATACACAGTTACACTGTTACACTGATACACAGATACACTGTTACACTGATACACAGTTACACTGATACAGTTACACTGATACACAGATACACTGTTACACTGATACACAGTTACACTGTTACACTGATACACTGTTACACTGATACACTGTTACACTGATACACTGTTACACTGATACACAGATACACAGTTACACTGATACACTATTACACTGATACACAGATACACTGTTACACTGATACACAGATACACTGTTACACTGTTACACTGATACACAGTTACACTGTTACACTGATACACAGATACACTGTTACACTGTTACACAGATACACAGTTACACTGTTACACTGTTACACTGTTACACAGATACACTGTTACACTGATACACAGATACACTGTTACACTGATACACAGATACACTGTTACACTGATACACAGTTACACAGTTACACTGATACACTGTTACACAGTTACACTGTTACACTGATACACAGATACACTGTTACACTGTTACACAGATACACAGTTACACTGTTACACTGTTACACTGTTACACAGATACACTGTTACACTGATACACAGATACACAGTTACACTGTTACACTGATACACAGTTACACTGTTACACTGATACACAGATACACTGTTACACTGTTACACAGATACACAGTTACACTGTTACACTGTTACACAGATACACTGTTACACTGATACACTGTTACACTGATACACAGATACACTGTTACACTGATACACAGTTACACAGTTACACTGATACACTGTTACACAGATACACTGTTACACTGTTACACTGTTACACTGATACACTGTTACACTGTTACACTGATACACAGATACACTGATACACAGATATACTGATACACAGATACACAGATAAACTGATACACTGTTACACTGATACACAGATACACTGATACACTGTTACACTGATACACAGTTACACTGATACAGTTACACTGATACACAGATACACTGTTACACTGATACACAGTTACACTGTTACACTGATACACTGTTACACTGATACACTGTTACACTGATACACTGTTACACTGATACACAGATACACAGTTACACTGATACACTATTACACTGATACACAGATACACTGTTACACGGATACACAGATACACTGTTACACTGTTACACTGATACACAGTTACACTGTTACACTGATACACAGATACACTGTTACACTGTTACACAGATACACAGTTACACTGTTACACTGTTACACTGTTACACAGATACACTGTTACACTGATACACAGATACACTGTTACACTGATACACAGATACACTGTTACACTGATACACAGTTACACAGTTACACTGATACACTGTTACACAGTTACACTGTTACACTGATACACAGATACACTGTTACACTGTTACACAGATACACAGTTACACTGTTACACTGTTACACTGTTACACAGATACACTGTTACACTGATACACAGATACACAGTTACACTGTTACACTGATACACAGTTACACTGTTACACTGATACACAGATACACTGTTACACTGTTACACAGATACACAGTTACACTGTTACACTGTTACACAGATACACTGTTACACTGATACACTGTTACACTGATACACAGATACACTGTTACACTGATACACAGTTACACAGTTACACTGATACACTGTTACACAGATACACTGTTACACTGTTACACTGTTACACTGATACACTGTTACACTGTTACACTGATACACAGATACACTGATACACAGATATACTGATACACAGATACACAGATAAACTGATACACTGTTACACTGATACACAGATACACTGATACACTGTTACACTGATACACTGTTACACTGATACACAGATACACTGATACACTGATACACTGTTACACAGATACACTGATACACTGTTACACTGATACACAGATACACTGATACACTGTTACACTGATACACAGATACACTGATACACTGATACACAGATACACTGATACACTGTTACACTGATACACTGATACACTGTTACACTGATACACAGATACACAGATACACTGATACACTGTTACACTGATACACTGATACACTGATACACTGATACACTGATACACTGTTACACTGATACACAGATACACTGATACACTGTTACACTGATACACTGTTACACTGATACACAGATACACAGATACACTGATACTCTGTTACACTGATACACTGTTACACTGATACACAGATACACTGATACACTGATACACTGTTACACTGATACACTGTTACACTGATACACATATACACTGTTACACAGATACACTGATACACTGTTACACTGATACACTGTTACACTGATACACAGATACACTGATACACTGTTACACTGATACACTGATACACAGATACACTGATACACTGATACACTGTTACACTGATACACAGATACACTGATACACTGTTACACTGATACACAGATACACTGATACACTGTTACACTGATACACAGATACACTGATACACTGTTACACTGATACACAGATACACAGATACACTGTTACACTGATACACAGATACACAGATACACTGATACACAGTTACACTGATACACTGTTACACTGATACACTGTTACACTGATACACTGTTACACTGATACACTGTTACACTGATACACAGTTACACTGATACACTGTTACACTGATACACAGATACACAGATACACTGTTACACTGATACACAGTTACACTGATACACTGTTACACTGATACACAGTTACACTGATATACAGATACACTATTACACAGATACACAGTTACACTGATACACTGTTACACTGATACACAGTTACACTGTTACACAGATACACTGTTACACTGTTACACTGATACACAGTTACACTGATACACAGTTACACAGATACACTGTTACACAGATACACTTTCACACAGTTACACTGTTACACAGGTACACTGTTACACAGATACACAGTTACACTGTTACACTGATACACAGTTACATTGATACACAGTTACACTGATACACAGATACACAGTTACACTGATACACTGTTACACAGATACACTGTTACACTGATACACTGTTACACAGTTACACTGATACACTGTTACACAGATACACAGTTACACAGATACACTTACACTGATACACAGTTACACAGTTACACTGATACACTGTTACACAGTTACACAGTTACACTGTTACACAGATACACTGTTACACTTTTAAACTGTTAAACAGATACACAGTTACACTGTTACAAAGTTACACAGATACACTGTTACACAGTTACACTGATACACAGTTACACTGATACACAGTTACACAGTTACAAAGTTACACTGTTACACAGTTACACTGATACACTGTTACACAGATACACAGTTACACTGTTACACTGATACACTGTTACACTGATACACAGTTACACTGATACACTGTTACACAGATACACTGATACACTGTTACACAGTTACACAGATACAAAGTTACACATATACAAAGTTACACTGTTACACAGATACACAGTTACACTTATACACTGTTACACAGATACACAGTTACACAGATACACTGATACACAGTTACACTGATACACAGTTACACTGATACACAGTTACACAGATACACAGTTACACTATTACACTGTTACACAGATACACTGTTACACAGTTACACTGATACACTGTTACACAGATACACAGTTACACTGTTACACAGATACACTGTTACAGAGATACACTGTTACACAGATACACTGTTACACTGATACACAGATACACTGATACACAGTTACACTGATACACTGTTACACAGATACACTGTTACACTGATACACAGTTACACTGTTACACTGATACACTGTTACACTGATACACTGTTACACAGATACACAGTTACACAGATACACTTACACTGATACACAGTTACACAGATACACTGTTACACTGATACACTGTTACACAGTTACACATATACACTGTTACACAGTTACACTGTTACACAGATACACTGTTACACTTTTAAACTGTTAAACAGATACACAGTTACACTGTTACAAAGTTACACAGATACACTGTTACACAGTTACACTGATACACTGATACACAGTTACACTGATACACAGTTACACAGTTACAAAGTTACACTGTTACACAGTTACACTGATACACTGTTACACAGATACACAGTTACACTGTTATACTGATACACTGTTACACTGATACACAGTTACACTGATACACTGTTACACAGATACACTGTTACACAGTTACACAGATACAAAGTTACACTGTTACACAGATACACAGTTACACTGTTACACTGATACACTGTTACACAGATACACAGTTACACAGATACACTGTTACACTGATACACAGTTACACTGATACACTGTTACACAGATACACTGATACACTGTTACACAGTTACACAGATACAAAGTTACACATATACAAAGTTACACTGTTACACAGATACACAGTTACACTGTTACACTGATACACTGTTACACAGATACACAGTTACACAGATACACTGTTACACTGATACACAGTTACACTGATACACAGTTACACAGATACGCAGTTACACTGTTACACTCTTACACAGATACGCTGTTACACAGATACACAGATACACTGATACACTGTTACACTGATACACAGATACACTGATACACTGTTACACTGATACACTGATACACTGATACACAGATACACTGATACACTGTTACACTGATACACAGATACACTGATACACTGTTACACTGATACACTGTTACACTGATACACTGTTACACTGATACACAGATACACTGATACACTGTTACACTGATACACAGATACACAGATACACTGTTACACTGATACACAGATACACTGATACACAGATACACTGATACACTGTTACACTGATACACTGTTACACTGATACACAGATACACTGATACACTGTTACACTGATACACAGTTACACTGATACACTGTTACACTGATACACAGTTACACTGATACACTGTTACACTGATACACTGTTACACTGATACACAGATACACTGTTACACTGTTACACTGATACACAGTTACACTGATACACTGTTACACTGATACACTGTTACACAGATACACTGTTACACTAATATACAGATACACTATTACACAGATACACAGTTACACTGATACACTGTTACACTGATACACTGTTACACTGATACACAGTTACACTGATACACTGATACACTGATACACAGTTACACTGATACACAGTTACACAGTTACAAAGTTACACTGTTACACAGTTACACTGATACACTGTTACACAGATACACAGTTACACTGTTACACTGATACACTGATACACTGTTACACTGATACACAGTTACACTGATACACTGTTACACAGATACACTGATACACTGTTACACAGTTACACAGATACAAAGTTACACATATACAAAGTTACACTGTTACACAGATACACAGTTACACAGTTACACTTATACACAGTTACACAGATACACAGTTACACAGATACACTGTTACACAGATACACTGTTACACTGATACACAGTTACACTGATACACAGTTACACAGATACACAGTTACACTGTTACACTGTTACACAGATACACTGTTACACAGTTACACTGATACACTGTTACACAGATACACAGTTACACTGTTACACAGATACACTGTTACACTGATACACAGATACACTGATACACAGTTACACTGATACACTGTTACACTGTTACACAGATACACTGTTACACTGATATACAGATACACTATTACACAGATACACTGTTACACTGATACACTGTTACACTGATACACTGTTACACAGATACACTGTTACACAGATACACAGTTACACTGTTACACTGATACACTGTTACACTGATACACTGTTACACTGATACACTGTTACACAGATACACAGTTATACAGATACACTTACACTGATACACAGTTACACAGATACACTGTTACACTGATACACTGTTACACAGTTACACATATACACTGTTACACAGTTACACTGTTACACAGATACACTGTTACACTTTTAAACTGTTAAACAGATACACAGTTACACTGTTACAAAGTTACACAGATACACTGTTACACAGTTACACTGATACACTGATACACAGTTACACTGATACACAGTTACACAGTTACAAAGTTACACTGTTACACAGTTACACTGTTACACAGATACACAGTTACACTGTTACACTGTTACACTGATACACTGATACACTGATACACAGTTACACTGATACACTGTTACACAGATACACTGATACACTGTTACACAGATACAAAGTTACACATATACAAAGTTACACTGTTACACAGATACACAGTTACACTGTTACACTGATACACTGTTACACTGATACACTGTTACACAGATACACAGTTACACAGATACACTGATACACAGTTACACTGATACACAGTTACACAGATACGCAGTTACACTGTTACACTCTTACACAGATACGCTGTTACACAGTTACACAGTTACACTGATACACTGTTACACAGATACACAGTTACACTGTTACACAGATACACTGTTACAGAGATACACTGTTACACAGATACACTGATACACAGATACACTGATACACAGTTACACTGATACAGTTACACTGTTACACAGATACACTGTTACACTGATATACAGATACACTATTACACAGATACACAGTTACACAGATACACAGTTACACTGTTACACAGTTACACTGATACACTGTTACACAGATACAAAGTTACACTGTGACAGATACACTGTTACACAGATACACTGTTACACAAGTTACACTGTTACACTGTTACACAGATACACAGTTACACTGTTACACAGTTACACAGATACACTGATACACAGTTACACTGTTACACAGATACACTGTTACACTGTTACACTGTTACACAGATACACTGTTACACTGATACACTGTTACACTGATACACAGATACACTGTTACACAGATACACTTTTACACAGATACACTGTTACACTGATTCACAGATACACAGATACACTGTTACACAGTTACACTGTTACACTGTTACACAGTTACACAGATACACATTTACACTGATACACAGTTTCACAGTTACACAGATACACAGTTACACTGTTACACAGATACACAGTTACACAGATACACAGTTACACTGATACACAGTTACACTTTTACACTGTTACACTGTTACACAGATACACATTTACACTGATACACAGTTTCACAGATACACAGTTACACTGTTACACAGATACACTGTTACACTGATATACAGATACACTGTTACACTTTTACACTGTTACACTGATAAACAGTTACACTGATAAACATTTACACTGTTACACTGTTACACAGATACACTGTTACACAGATACACTGTTACACAGTTACACAGATACACATTTACACTGATACACAGTTTCACAGTTACACAGATACACAGTTACACTGTTACACAGATACACAGTTACACAGATACACAGTTACACTGATACACAGATACACTGTTACACTTTTACACTGTTACACTGATAAACAGTTACACTGTTACACAGATACACAGTTACACTTTTACACAGATACACTGTTACACTTTTACACTGTTACACTGATAA
>NW_026266359.1:27500-30000 GCF_025860055.1 Xyrauchen texanus
TGAGCGTGAGCGTGAGAGTGTGTGAGTGTGAGAGAGTGTGTGAGAATGTGTGTGAGAGAGAGTGTGTGAGAGTGAGTGTGAGAGAGAGTGTGTGAGAGAGTGTGTGAGAGAGTGTGTGAGAGTGAGTGTGAGAGTGAGTGTGAGAGTGAGTGTGAGTGTGAGAGTGAGTGTGAGAGTGAGTGTGAGCGTGAGAGTGAGTGTGAGAGAGTGTGTGAGCGTGAGCGTGAGAGTGAGTGTGAGAGTGTGTGAGCGTGAGCGTGAGAGTGAGTGTGAGTGTGAGAGAGTGTGTGAGTGTGAGCGTGAGAGTGAGTGTGAGAGTGTGTGAGTGAGTGAGAGTAAGTGAGTGAGTGAGAGTGAGTGAGTAATACAGCACTGATGAGAGTGTGTGAGTGTGAGAGTGAGTGTGTGAGAGTGTGTGAGTGTGAGAGTGAGTGTGAGTGTGTGAGAGTGTGTGAGTGAGTGAGAGTGAGTGAGTAATACAGCACTGATGAGAGTGTGTGAGAGTGAGTGAGTGTGTGAGAGTGTGAGAGTGTGAGAGTGAGTGAGTGTGTGAGAGTGTGTGAGTGTGAGCGTGAGAGTGAGTGTGAGAGTGAGTGAGTGAGTGTGTGAGAGTGTGTGAGTGTGAGCGTGAGAGTGAGTGTGTGAGAGTGTGAGAGTGTGTGAGTGTGTGAGAGTGTGTGAGTGTGAGCGTGAGAGTGAGTGTGAGAGTGTGTGAGTGAGTGAGAGTAAGTGAGTGAGTGGGAGTGAGTGAGTAATACAGCACTGATGAGAGTGTGTGAGAGTGTGTGAGTGTGAGAGTGAGTGTGTGTGTGTGAGAGTGAGTGAGTGTGTGAGAGTGTGTGAGTGTGAGAGTGAGTGTGTGAGTGTGTGTGAGTGTGTGAGTGTGTGTGAGTGTGAGAGTGAGTGTGAGTGTGTGAGAGTGTGTGAGTGAGTGAGTAATACAGCACTGATGAGAGTGTGTGAGTGTGAGCGTGAGAGTGAGTGTGAGAGTGTGTGAGTGAGTGAGAGTAAGTGAGTGAGTGAGAGTGAGTGAGTAATACAGCACTGATGAGAGTGTGTGTGTGAGAGTGAGTGAGTGTGTGTGAGTGTGAGAGTGTGTGAGTGAGTGAGAGTAAGTGAGTGAGTGAGAGTGAGTGAGTGTGTGAGAGTGAGTGTGTGAGAGTGTGTGAGAGTGTGTGAGAGTGTGTGAGTGAGTGAGAGTAATTGAGTGAGTGAGAGTGAGTGAGTGTGTGAGAGTGAGTGAGTGAGAGTGTGAGAGTGTGTGAGTGAGTGAGAGTGAGTGAGTGAGTGAGAGTGAGTGAGTGTGTGAGAGTGTGTGAGTGTGAGAGTGTGTGAGTGAGTGAGAGTAATTGAGTGAGTGAGAGTGAGTGAGTGTGTGAGAGTGAGTGAGTGAGTGTGTGAGAGTGTGAGAGTGTGTGAGTGAGTGAGAGTAAGTGAGTAAGTGAGAGTGAGTGAGTAATACAGCACTGATGAGAGTGTGTGAGTGTGAGAGTGAGTGTGAGTGTGAGAGTGTGTGAGTGAGTGAGAGTGAGTGAGTGAGTGAGAGTGAGTGAGTGTGTGAGAGTGTGTGAGAGTGTGTGAGTGAGTGAGAGTAATTGAGTGAGTGAGAGTGAGTGAGTGTGTGAGAGTGAGTGAGTGAGTGTGTGAGAGTGTGTGAGTGTGAGAGTGTGAGAGTGTGTGAGTGAGTGAGAGTGAGTGAGTGAGTGAGAGTGAGTGAGTGTGTGAGAGTGTGTGAGTGTGAGAGTGTGTGAGTGAGTGAGAGTAATTGAGTGAGTGAGAGTGAGTGAGTGTGTGAGAGTGAGTGAGTGAGTGTGTGAGAGTGTGAGAGTGTGTGAGTGAGTGAGAGTAAGTGAGTAAGTGAGAGTGAGTGAGTAATACAGCACTGATGAGAGTGTGTGAGTGTGAGAGTGAGTGTGAGTGTGAGAGTGTGTGAGTGAGTGAGAGTGAGTGAGTAATACAGCACTGATGAGAGTGTGTGAGAGTGAGTGAGTGTGTGAGAGTGTGTGAGTGTGAGAGTGTGAGAGTGAGTGAGTGTGTGAGAGTGTGTGAGTGTGAGCGTGAGAGTGAGTGTGAGAGTGTGTGAGTGAGTGAGAGTGAGTGAGTAATACAGCACTGATGAGAGTGTGTGTGTGAGAGTGAGTGTGTGAGAGTGAGTGTGTGAGAGTGAGTGTGTGAGAGTGAGTGAGTGTGTGAGAGTGTGTGAGTGTGTGAGAGTGTGTGAGTGAGTGAGAGAGAGTGAGTGAGTAATACAGCACTGATGAGAGTGTGTGAGAGTGAGTGTGTGAGTGTGAGAGTGAGTGTGAGTGTGTGAGAGTGTGTGAGTGCGTGAGAGTGAGTGAGTAATACAGCACTGATGAGAGTGTGTGTGAGTGTGAGAGTGAGTGTGTGAGTGTGAGTGTGAGAGTGTGTGAGTGAGAGTGTGTGAGTGAGAGTGAGTGTGTGAGAGTGTGTGAGTGAGTGTGAGAGTGAGAGTGAGTGTGTGAGAGTGTGTGAGAGTGAG
>NW_026266360.1:0-32888 GCF_025860055.1 Xyrauchen texanus
TTAACATGCTCAAAAACTCTTGAAACTTTGCACACGGGTCAGAACCTGCGGTCATTAGGGCCGGCCTGAAGCTGGTACCCGGCGTGGCAGGGGCTCGACAGCTCCCTGGAACAGGGGTCCGAAAACTTGGTCTATAACTCAAACACGCTTGCATGTAATAATATGAAACTCGGTACACATATAGATCTCATCATTTCATATATCCTTCATACTTTCACTTTTTACCCCAGACCAACAGGAAACCGCCTATTTAGGGTTGTTTGAAAACGCACGCAATGGAATTTGGAATACTCCTCCCAGAGAATTCCACCAATCGCCACCAAACTCGGTCAGCATGATGTCAAGACATTGAGCATGAAAAATTGCCGGCAGATTATTGATATCTCCAACGGTTTGGCCGTGGCGAGGAAACGAAATGATGGCGTAAAACGAGAAACAGGCAGAGTGTTATAACTTCTGCATACATTAATTGATCTCCATGAAACCGCAGCAGCGTGATCGCTGGAAGAAGCCGATCGCATGGATGTGACTATTGTCAGTCAAAGTTATAGCGCCACCAACTGGCAGAAGGAAGTGTGTCACTTTCAAAATGCTTTGAAATCACCCACTTATTTTTACCCGATTTACTTAAAACTTTAGGTGTATAATGTAAACACACGGCAGATGTAGACATGTGAAAGGATTATTGATATCTTCGATACTGTCGCCGCGGCAACGCTTCAAACTCGAATATTCTTTTTTGATGCTTTTGAGACTCTTAGCATACTTGAAATTGCATGAAACTCGACAGACACATCACATTTATTAGCCAGTACACATGTGCAAAGTTTCAGAAACGGGCGTGGTGCAGGGGCTCAGTAGCGCCACCTTTGACAAAAGTGGGGGGTTGCTTTACACTTTGACCCACAGTCACAAAACTCAGGAATTATATTGTTCTCATCGAGCCGGACAACTTTCTAATTTACAGTCATTAGCTCAGACCAACAGAAAGTCAGATATTGTGGTTTGAATGTGGATGTTTTGGAGAATTTTCTCTCTCTCTCACTGACCCTACGTCTCTCTGTGTCTGGGGGAGGGTGCTGATTTTGCTGAGGAGTGAAAATGCTTTTATTTTTGTTTTTCAAGGTTTTGGGGCCCTTAACGTGCTCGAAAACTCTTGAAACTTTGCACACGGGTCGGAACCCGCGGCCATCAGGGTCGGACCGAAGATGGTACCGGGCGTGGCAGGGGGCTCGACAGCGCCCCTGGAATGGGATTCGAACACTTGTCCATATATCAAACATGCTTGCATGTAATGATATGAAACTCGGTACACTTGTAGGTCTCGTCGGGCCGAACAACTTTCGTGCTCTAAGTTTTACGCCAGCCCAACAGGAAGTCGGCTATTATGGGTTGTTTGGAAACACGTGCTCTGGAATTATATATTTTCCGCCTAGAGAATGAATCCAATCGCCACCAAACTCGGTCGGCATGAAGTCAAGACATTGAGGATGCTACATTCGACGGATTTTTGATATCTCGAACGGTTTGGCCGTGGCGAGGAAATTGATTTATGACTAAAAAGGACACATGAAGTGTGTTATAACTTAGTTAGTTCTATCTACAGTTACAAAACTCGGCGTGTATATTGTTCTCGTCGAGCCGTAACAACTTTCTAATTTACAGTCATTAGCTCCGACCAACAGAAAGTCAGATATTGTGGTTTGAATGTGGATTTCTTAAAATTTTTCTCTTTCTGAGTGACCCTCCTCCTCCCTTTCTGTGTTTTTTTCTCTCAGTGTCTCTCTGTCTGACAGACAGAATGGGCCTGCCAAATTTTTTTTGTGTGTGTGTGTGTGGGAGGGAGGGAGGGGGTTCTCTGTTGGGTTTAGATTTGCTTTTTGATTGTTTGATTGTTTTTCAAGGTTTCTGGGACTTTTGGGGCCCTTAACATGCTCGAAAACTCTTGAAACTTTGCACACAGGTCAGAACCCACGGCCATCAGGGCCGGGCTGAATCTGGTACCCGGCGTGGCAGGGGGCTCGACAGCCACACCTGGAATGGGATTCAAACACTTGTCCATATATCAAACATGCTTGCATGTAATAATATGAAACTCGAACACTTCTAGATCTCGTCGGGCCTAACAACTTTCTAATTTACAGTCATTAGCTCAGACCAACAGAAAGTCAGATATTTTGGTTTGAATGTGGAACACATTTCAAATTAACTTTGAAGCTCCAAAAGCACATCAAAAGTAACATAAAAGAAGGGAGTGTGTTATAACTTCTGCATACATTAACTGATCTCGATGAAACTTCAGCAGTGTGTTTGATGGAAGAGGCCGGTCGCATGGATGTGACTACTGTGAGTCAAAGTTATAGCCACCAACTGGCAGAAGGAAGTGTGTCACTTTCAAAATGCTTTGAAATCACCCTCTTATGTCTCAAGTGAACAAACAGACCAACAGAAAATCAGATATTTTGGTTTGAATGTGGAACACATTTCAAATTAACTTTGAAGCTCCAAAAGCACATCAAAAGTAACATAAAAGAAGGGAGTGTGTTATAACTTCTGCATACATTAACTGATCTCGATGAAACTTCAGCAGTGTGTTTGTGGAAGAGGCCGGTCGCATGGATGTGACTACTGTGAGTCAAAGTTATAGCGCCACCAACTGGCAGAAGGAAGTGTGTCACTTTCAAAATGCTTTGAAATCACCCTCTTATGTCTCAAGTGAACAAACAGACCAACAGAAAGTCAGATATTTTGGTTTGAATGTGGAACACATTGCAAATGAACTTTGAAGCTCCAAAAAGCACATAAAGGCAGCATAAAAGCAAGGAAGTGTGTTATAACTTCTGCATACATTAACTGATCTCGATGAAACTTCAGCAGTGTGTCACATGGATGTGACTATTGTGAGACAAAGTTATAGCGCCACCAACTGGCAGAAGGGAGTGTCACTTTCAAAATGCTTTTAAATCACCCTCTTATGTCTCAAGTGAACAAACAGACCAACAGAAAGTCAGATATTTTGGTTTGAATGTGGAACACATTGCAAATGAACTTTGAAGCTCCAAAAAGCACATAAAGGCAGCATAAAAGCAAGGAAGTGTGTTATAACTTCTGCATACATTAACTGATCTCGATGAAACTTCAGCAGTGCGTAAATTATAATTACATTAATAAACCTGAACAGAGACCTCCGGATAAATACTGGCCTTCTGGATTAACACGCTTAAGTGCTGCAAAAGATATTGACCTATGACATCAAAAAATTATTCTACATTTGAATTACCTCATAGATGTGACTATTGTGGTTCACGGTCCTAGGCACTGTCCCTGTCTCAAATGGCACACTTCATATGAATTTTCAGTCTTGTGTACTTATTTCGTGTGTCCATTAACTCCATGAGACCGTAGGGTGTCTCATTTTTCATTTTAGGTATCGGAAGGGTGCTCACGATACTTTGTGGTTGATATGTGCCCTCCATGCTAACTTTTGCAGAGCCCACGCTGATGCGAGCTCTACAGCACACGCCTTCTCGACGGTCAAAGCGAGGTTACGTTATTGCCCATCGTGCACAGCAACCCTAAAGGCACGGGTGGCGGTGCCACCGCTTGGGCTCGCCATCGCTGCTCGCAGCTATATTTATTATTATTATTATTATTATTTTTTATTTTTTACGACTTACGGGCACTTTTGGGGCTCTTAACATGCTCAAAAACTCTTGAAACTTTGCACACGGGTCAGAACCTGCGGTCATTAGGGCCGGGCTGAAGCTGGTACCGGCGTGGCAGGGGGCTCGACAGCTCCCTGAACAGGGTCCGAAAACTTGGTCTATAACTCAAACACGCTTGCATGTAATAATATGAAACTGGGTACACATATAGATCTCATCGTTTCATATATCCTTCATACTTTTACTTTTTACCCCAGACCAACAGGAAACCGCCTATTTAGGGTTGTTTGAAAAACGACGCTAATGGAATTTGGAATACTCCTCCCAGAGAATTCCACCAATCGCCACCAAACTCGGTCAGCATGATGTCAAGACATTGAGCATGAAAAATTGCCGGCAGATTTTTGATATCTCTAACGGTTTGGCCGTGGCGAGGAAACTAAATGATGGCGAGAAACGAGAAACAGTCAGAGTGTTATAACTTCTGCATACATTAATTGATCTCGATGAAACTTCAGCGGTGTGTTCGCTGTAAGAGGCCGATCGCATGGATGTGACTATTGTGAGTCAAAGTTATAGCGCCACCAACTGGCAGAAGGAAGTGTGTCACTTTCAAAATGCTTTAAAATCACCCACTTATTGTTACACGATTTACTTCAAACTTTATGTGTATAATGTAAACACCGGCAGATGTAGACGTGTGAAAGGATTATTGATATCTTAAATACTGTTGTTGTGGCAGCTCTTCAAACTTGAATTTTCTTTTTTGATGCCTGGTGCAGGGACTCAGTAGCTCCACCTTCAGACAAAAGTGGGGTATTGGTTTCATACTTTGACCTAGAGTCAGATATTTTGGTTTGAATGTGGAACACATTGCAAATGAACTTTGAAGCTCCAAAAGCACACAAAGGAAGCATAAAAGCAAGGAAGTGTGTTATAACTTTTGCATATATTAACTGATCTCGATGAAACTTCAGCAGTGTGTCACATGGATGTGACTACTGTGAGTCAAAGTTATAGCGCCACCAACTGGCAGAAGGAAGTGTGTCACTTTCAAAATGCTTTGAAATCACCCCTTATGTCTCAATTGAACAAACAGTTGATAAAGAAATCGGGTATCAATATATTGAATTATGAATTATTGCAGTGATCAACTTTAATGTCCGGTTAAGATGAAAATAAACTATTGCTCTGTCTAAGCCATTATCTTTCTGAAACACGCCACAAAAACTTACAGAAACTGATAACACAAACATGATGTTGGAAATATACACTTATCAGAATAGTTATATTAAACTTTAGTCTATTTCAGTTAAAGCCATTTCAGTTATAAAGCTGTCTCATGTAATTTCTCCTTTAATTCTATAATATAACCACTAGGTGGAGTTCTAAGCCTATTTTCTGTATTCTCGTTGTTTTAACGTATGAAGAAGACTTGTACATGTTGTTGAGAACGCAGTAAAGTGTGACGATATTTCGCTCTGTGAGTTTTATGAGTACTCGAAGTCTTTATTAAAACCAACACATGAAACATATGTCTAAAGAAAGTAGGGATGGGTTGATCGATCCGAACGTATCAAAACGTCCGAGAATGATGATCAAATTTCAAAATGCTTTGAAATCACACTCTTATTTTTATTGTAAACCTGTGATAAAACATATATGCTTGTGTTTTACATTTTTAAGAAAACAAAAAAAATGGCAGCAAACAACCACTTTTATAATTATTGTTTTGCGATCTTTGCGATTGATTTTCTTTCTGATTAATTTTCTGATAAATCTACCATTTGTTGTTGAAATGACGTAGTTCCAACGGGAGTGCGAAGTGGAGGGCGGGTCCACCTTCTTCATGTAGCCAATCAGATGAGCTAATCGCTAACTCTCGATTTACTCTTATCTGATTGGTTTAAAACACGCCAGTCACCAGAACACATCTTTAACATAATTTGGCTCAGACCCGCTCTCGTTGCTGCAATGGTACTTTTAATAATGCACACATGCATGTTAAATAATAAATAAATAAAAGAACAAATGAATAAATAAATGAATAAATAAACCATGATTACTTAAGGTTACAAATACACACACACACACACACACACTCCATCATTGCAATCTTGACATCGCAGCCTGTTCATTATATCCGCAATAAAATATAATAATAAAATAGTAAACCTAACATATAAAAATTACTCTGTTTAAATTAGGGCTGGGCGATAAAACGATCTCGATATGGCATCGCGATAATATTTATTTAGACTACGATGATAAACTTTTGACATGTTTACTCGATATGGATAGACCTAACAGCCTATTACAAAGCAGAAATAAACGGACAACAGCCAGTCAGAACGCAGATTTTGGCTTGTGCGCCTAAGTACACGCCCATTTGCTAGCAGAGCACTGTTTGAGCTACCGGCAGTGAAGAAAGTGAGTGTAAAGAAAAATGAGTGGAAACGACTGAACTCGAACTATCTTCCAAAGCTGAGGAAATTGTTGACAAAAAAGGTAACAAGACGCCAATTATATGGAAGTGGTTTGGATATCTGAAAAGCGACGACGCGCAAATAAAGACGGTCTCGCGAAATATGCCGCCGGTCGGTGATAACCAAGACGGAAACACAAATAAAACCTTTTCGGTCACCTGAAAAGGTACCATCCCAGCCACCACACCGAGAGTATGAAAATGCGGGCCCATGTTAATGTTACTCCGTCCAAAAGTTTTGCAGACTAGTCTTTCTGGCAAAAACCTATAATACGGTAATTAGGGTTACATGAGCACTACCTAAAAGGTGTAGCATAGTGACTGGTTTACAATGTTTACATTTTGCACTTTTTACTCAGATTGCTACCTCTAAAACATTTGAGATATTTAAAACCAGTACACAATTAATATTTTATTTATCTGACAGTTAAGTACTTAAATCTGCCAGGGACTTTGTGGTTCACTTGTTTACATTTGTTGTCTTGGTTGTACCTCTGCAAACATTTTGAAATGTTTGCTGCCCTGCCAAAGAAATTTGATGTGATAGTACTGTAGTCACAGCTTTTAGTTTGATATTTTATAATCAGTTACAAGGCAAGCTAACTTGCATTGTTTTGTCAAGGCAGATAAAGCATGTTTGCTAAAAGTAAAATGTTAACATTTAGATTTAAAGTTTATCAATATTCTTTTATAACAAAATATATTCTCAACCAATCCATGTTTGCACAGTTAAATGTTTGCATTGTTATTTATTTATGTTAATAAACTATATAGTTCAACTATTGAACCTTCTGGTTTCTTCAGGCATCATTATCAGTATACTTTTCAAACGGGCAGCATTATTAAATTATATATCGTAACAAATATCGATATCGATCAATATGGAAAAAAATATCGTGATAATATATTTTGCCATATCGCCCAGCCCTAGTTTAAATAGTCAGTAGTACAATTCGTATCATTCACAGTAAGCACCGCCCACTGTGATGTTTCCAAGCATATTTTTACGCATGTAAAGCGGATGATTTTCTACGCCGGTATTGGAGCGTGAGTAAAGTACAAAGCCTATAATAAAGAATAGTTTAGCATCCAAATACATCGCAAATGTAAAAACATTTTGATTGTAAAGAGAGCGTTTTTTTATTCGTGTTCTGTTCTGAATATCATTCAATTTCAAGGATTTGTTGTGGAATGTTTTGAGAGTATCATCAAATAAGAATAATTCTCTCGTTTTAGTGATTCCCTAGTTATTTTTTTTATAATTCTAATCAGGTAAGGCAAGTAATATTCTCTGTGTCTTTATATAAATAAACCAAAACAAAAAAGTTTGAGCACCGCTGCTTTATGGCACGCTTTGGATTGTGGTCAGCACAGAAAACAGCGCATCGATTCTTAAATGGTTTGAAAGTTATATTGAAATGCTTACAAAGGAATGGATAAGAGGAATCGACATTTTTATTTAAAAACAAGTCATCTGAAACCTGACATCAAGTAAGGTGAGGAACAACGAATTTCACACACTTGGAAAATGCTTTTATTTGAATGAGTGAATGTGGCTCTTAAAAGAGCCATTGTTGCTGCCCTTAAAAGGACATTTGTTGCTTCATCTTCTGAGTTCCACCTGCAGAGCTTCTCGGAGGTTGCTCGGCAGAAGCTGGTTTCCCTCTGGTCTCAGGTGGACTCCGCCTCTGCACAGATGGAACAAGCCGATGTTTCTGTGGTGAATGCAGCGATCTGCCTCTCTGCCAAGAAGCCAGACATGGCGCCGTTGATCCACCGCCGCTTCGCTCAATGCCATAGCCAGTCCTGCCAGTCTGTCCTCTCCAATTTAGACGGGTAAAATGCCAGAAAACACCAGCCTGGTTCTGGGAAACATTTGTAAGACTTCGGTCAGGTCACTCTTTATTTCCCGAAGAAAATCGAGGCGGTTGCGCCCACCCGACACAAACTGTTCCCTCCCAGGTGAATAATGAGAATATCTGGAGCTGTAGCTTTGGCCCTGAGAGAGCGCAGAGCTGGAAACAGCTGCTCCCAGAGTCTGCCTCCTCTGCCGCCCCAGGTGATCTCACACTGAAGACCGAGGTTTCCGCCCAGGCGCTGCTCACAGAAGCGAGTATGCAGTGTGCGGATGATGGAACTGCCGACGATCCAAACACGTGAAGCCATCTCAAAGACGAGTGAGGGAATGTGATTTACAACCGGTATTTATGAGTGTTGCACGCTTGGTTCCTAAAGGTGTTACAGGCCCCACCCATTTCCAGATTCAATAATCGGCTCGTTCTTACATAGTAGAGCACGCTCAGCACATGCGCAGTCTTCAAAAACGGTGCTTTATTTATTTATGTACCGCATAAAAACGGTACATAAATAACATTTGTATGTGTTCTAAACAAAAGACACAGGTTGTACTGAATGTCAGCTTGTTTATTTGGCTCAAGATAAGGATTTATTAAGTCCACATGTCATGCAAACAAGAAATGCTTCTAACTAGGTCGAGAGCTGTCGCTACGTAATGTTCGTTGGAGCTCTACAGCACACATCTTCTTCTCGACAGTCAAAGCGAGGTTACGTTATTGCCCATCGTGCACAGCAACCCTAAAGGCACGGGGTGGCGGTGCCACCGGCTTGGGCTCGCCATCGCTGCTCGCAGCTTAGTTATTATTATTATTATTATTATTATTTTTTTTACGACTATTGGGGCACTTTTGGGGCTCTTAACGTGCTCAAAAACTCTTGAAACTTTGCACACGGGTCAGAACCCGCGGCTGTCAGGGCCGGGCTGAAGCTGGTACCGGGCGTGGCAGGGGTTCGACAGCCCTCTGGAACAGGGTCCGAAAACTTGGTCTATAACTCAAACACGCTTAGCATGTAATAATATGAAACTCGATGCACGTATAGATCTCATCGTTTCATATATCCTTCATACTTTTACTTTTTACCCCAGGCCAACAGGAAACCGCCTATTTAGGGTTGTTTGAAAACGCACGCAATGGAATTTGGAATACTCCTCCCAGAGAATTCCACCAATCGCCACCAAACTCGGTCAGCATGATGTCAAGACATTGAGCATGAAAAATTGCCGGCAGATTTTTGATATCTCTAACGGTTTGGCCGTGGCGAGGAAACGAAATGATGGCGCTAAAAGAGAAACAGGAAGTGTGTTATAACTTCTGCATACATTAATTGATCTCCATGAAACCGCAGCAGCGTGATCGCTGGAAGAAGCCGATCGCATGGATGTGACTATTGTCAGTCAAAGTTATAGCGCCACCAACTGGCAGAAGGAAGTGTGTCACTTTCAAAATGCTTTGAAATCACCCACTTATTTTTACCCGATTTACTTAAAACTTTAGGTGTATAATGTAAACACACGGCAGATGTAGACATGTGAAAGGATTATTGATATCTTCGATACTGTCGCCGCGGCAACGCTTCAAACTCGAATATTCTTTTTGATGCTTTTGAGACTCTTAGCATACTTGAAATTGCATGAAACTCGACAGACACATCACATTTATTAGCCAGTACACATGTGCAAAGTTTCAGAAACGGGCGTGGTGCAGGGGCTCAGTAGCGCCACCTTTTGACAAAAGTGGGGGTTGCTTTACACTTTGACCCACAGTCACAAAACTCAGGAATTATATTGTTCTCATCGAGCCGGACAACTTTCTAATTTACAGTCATTAGCTCAGACCAACAGAAAGTCAGATATTTTGGTTTGAATGTGGATGTTTTGGAGAATTTTCTCTGCCTCTCTCACTGACCCTACGTCTCTCTGTGTCTGGGGGAGGGTGCTGATTTGGCTGTTGAATGAGAATGCTTTTATTTTTGTTTTTCAAGGTTTTGGGGCCCTTAACGTGCTCGAAAACTCTTGAAACTTTGCACACGGGTCGGAACCCGCGGCCATCAGGGCCGGGCCGAAGATGGTACCTGGGCGTGGCAGGGGGCTCGACAGCGCCCCTGGAATGGGATTCGAACACTTGTCCATATATCAAACATGCTTGCATGTAATGATATGAAACTCGGTACACTTGTAGATCTCGTCGGGCCGAACAACTTTCGTGCTCTAAGTTTTACGCCAGCACAACAGGAAGTCGGCTATTATGGGTTGTTTGGAAACACGTGCTCTGGAATTATATATATTCCTCCTAGAGAATGAATCCAATCGCCACCAAACTCGGTCGGCATGAAGTCAAGACATTGAGGATGCTACATTCCGGACGGATTTTTGATATCTCGAACGGTTTGGCCGTGGCGAGGAAATTGATTTAGGACTAAAAATGGACACATGAAGTGTGTTATAACTTAGTTAGTTCTATCTACAGTTACAAAACTCGGCGTGTATATTGTTCTCGTCAAGCCGAACAACTTTCTAATTTACAGTCATTAGCTCCGACCAACAGAAAGTCAGATATTGTGGTTTGAATGTGGATTTCTTAAAATTTTTCTCTTTCTGAGTGACCCCTCCTCCTCCCTTTCTGTGTTTTTTCTCTCAGTGTCTCTCTGTCTGACAGACAGAATGGGCCTGCCAAATTTTTTTTGTGTGTGTGTGTGTGGGAGGGAGGGGGGTTCTCTGTTGGGTTTAGATTGTTTTAAGATTTCTGGGACTTTTGGGGCCCTTAACATGCTCAAACTCTTGAAACTTTGCACACAGGTCAGAACCCGCGGCCATCAGGGCCGGGCTGAATCTGGTACCGGGCGTGGCAGGGGCTCGACAGCGACACCTGGAATGGGATTCAAACACTTGTCCATATATCAAACATGCTTGCATGTAATAATATGAAACTCGAACACCTCTAGATCTCGTCGGGCCGAACAACTTTCTAATTTACAGTCATTAGCTCAGACCAACAGAAAGTCAGATATTTTGGTTTGAATGTGGAACACATTTCAAATTAACTTTGAAGCTCCAAAAGCACATCAAAAGTAACATAAAAGAAGAGAGTGTGTTATAACTTCTGCATACATTAACTGATCTCGATGAAACTTCAGCAGTGTGTTTGTGGAAGAGGCCGGTCGCATGGATGTGACTACTGTGAGTCAAAGTTATAGCGCCACCAACTGGCAGAAGGAAGTGTGTCACTTTCAAAATGCTTTGAAATCACCCTCTTATGTCTCAAGTGAACAAACAGACCAACAGAAAATCAGATATTTTGGTTTGACTGTGGAACACATTTCAAATTAACTTTGAAGCTCCAAAAGCACATCAAAATTAACATAAAAGAAGGGAGTGTGTTATAACTTCTGCATACATTAACTGATCTCGATGAAACTTCAGCAGTGTGTTTGCGGGAAGAGGCCGGTCGCATGGATGTGACTACTGTGAGTCAAAGTTATAGCGCCACCAACTGGCAGAAGGGAGTGTGTCACTTTCAAAATGCTTTTAAATCACCCTCTTATGTCTCAAGTGAACAAACAGACCAACAGAAAGTCAGATATTTTGGTTTGAATGTGGAACACATTGCAAATGAACTTTGAAGCTCCAAAAGCACATAAAGGCAGCATAAAAGCAAGGAAGTGTGTTATAACTTCTGCATACATTAACTGATCTCGATGAAACTTCAGCAGTGTGTCACATGGATATGACTATTGTGAGACAAAGTTATAGCGCCACCAACTGGCAGAAGGGAGTGTGTCACTTTCAAAATGCTTTTAAATCACCCTCTTATGTCTCAAGTGAACAAACAGACCAACAGAAAGTCAGATATTTTGGTTTGAATGTGGAACACATTGCAAATGAACTTTGAAGCTCCAAAAAGCACATAAAGGCAGCATAAAAGCAAGGAAGTGTGTTATAACTTCTGCATACATTAACTGATCTCGATGAAACTTCAGCAGTGCGTAAATTATAATTACATTAATAAACCTGAACAGACACCTCCGGATAAATACTGGCCTTCTGGATTAACACGCTTAAGTGCTGCAAAAGATATTGACCTATGACATCAAAAATTATTCTACATTTGAATTACCTCATAGATGTGACTATTGTGGTTCACGGTCCTAGGCACTGTCCCTGTCTCAAATGGCACACTTCATATGAATTTTCAGTCTTGTGTACTTATTTCGTGTGTCCATTAACTCCATGAGACCGTAGCGTGTCTCATTTTTCATTTTAGGTATCGGAAGGGTGCTCACACATACTTTGTGGTTGATATGTGCCCTCCATGCGAACTTTTGCAGAGCCCACGCTGATGCGAGCTCTACAGCACACGTCTTCTCGACGGTCAAAGCGAGGTTACGTTATTGCCCATCGTGCACAGCGACCCTAAAGGCACGGGGGTGGCGGTGCCACCGGCTTGGGCCCACCATCGCTGCTCGCAGCTATATTTATTATTATTATTTTTTTTTTTACGACTATTGGGGCACTTTTGGGGCTCTTAACATGCTCAAAAACTCTTGAAACTTTGCACACTGGTCAGAACCCGCGGCCATTAGGGCCGGGCTGAAGCTGGTACCGGGCGTGGCAGGGGGCTCGACAGCGCCCCTGAACAGGGTCCGAAAACTTGGTCCATAAATCAAACACGCTTGCATGTAATAATATGAAACTTGGTACACATATAGATCTCATCGTTTCATATATCCTTCATACTTTTACTTTTTACATCAGGCCAACTGGAAATCGTCTATTTAGGGTTCTTTGGAAAACACATGCAATGGAATGTGAAATACTCCTAGAGAATTCCACCAATCGCCACGAAACTCGGTCAGCATGAAGTCAAGACATTGAGGATGAAATATTGACAGCGGATTTTTGATATGTTGAACGGTTTGGCCGTGGCGAGGAAACGAAATGATGGCGCGGAAAGAGAAACAGGAAGTGTGTTATGACTTCTGCATAGATTAATTGATCTCGATGAAACTTCAGCAGTGGGTTCGCTGTAACAGTCCGATCGCATGGATGTGAGTATTGTGAGTCAAATTTACAGCGCCACCAACTGGCAGAAGGAAGTGTGTCACTTTCAAAATGCTTTGAAATCACTCTCTTATTTTTACCCGATTTACTTAAAACTTTAGGTGTATAATGTAAACACACGGTAGATGTAGACATGTGAAAGGATTATTGATATCTTCGATACTGTCGCCGCGGCAACGCTTCAAACTCGAATATTCTTTTTTGATGCTTTTGAGACTCTTAGCATACTTGAAATTGCATGAAACTCGACAGACACATCACATTTATTAGCCAGTAGACATGTGCAAAGTTTCAGAAACGGGCGTGGTGCAGGGGCTCAGTAGCGCCACCTTTTGACAAAAGTGGGGGTTGCTTTACACTTTGACCCACAGTCACAAAACTCAGTAATTATATTGTTCTCATCGAGCCGGACAACTTTCTAATTTACAGTCATTAGCTCAGACCAACAGAAAGTCAGCTATTTTGGTTTGAATGTGGATGTTTTGGAGAATTTTCTCTCCCTCTCTCACTGACCCTACGTCTCTCTGTGTCTGTGGGGAGGGTGCTGATTTTGCTGAAGAGTGAAAATGCTTTTATTTTTGTTTTTCAAGGTTTTGGGGCCCTTAACGTGCTCGAAAACTCTTGAAACTTTGCACACGGGTCGGAACCCGCGGCCATCAGGGTCGGACCGAAGATGGTACCCGGGCGTGGCAGGGGGGCTCGACAGCGCCCCCTGGAACAGGGTCCGAAAACTTGGTCTATAACTCAAACACGCTTGCATGTAATAATATGAAACTGGGTACACATATAGATCTCATCGTTTCATATATCCTTCATACTTTTACTTTTTACCCCAGACCAACAGGAAACCGTCTATTTAGGGTTGTTTGAAAAACGCACGCAATGGAATTTGGAATACTCCTCCCAGAGAATTCCACCTATCGCCACCAAACTCGGTCAGCATGATGTCAAGACATTGAGCATGAAAAATTGCCGGCAGATTTTTGATATCTCTAACGGTTTGGCCGTGGCAAGGAAACGAAATGTTGGCGAGAAACGAGAAACAGTCAGTGTGTTATAACTTCTGCATACATTAATTGATCTCGATGAAACTTCAGCGGTGTGTTCGCTGTAAGAGGCCGATCGCATGGATGTGACTATTGTGAGTCAAAGTTATAGCGCCACCAACTGGCAGAAGGAAGTGTGTCACTTTCAAAATGCTTTAAAATCACCCACTTATTGTTACACGATTTACTTCAAACTTTATGTGTATAATGTAAACACCCGGCAGATGTAGACGTGTGAAAGGATTATTGATATCTTAAATACTGTTGTTGTGGCAGCTCTTCAAACTTGAATTTTCTTTTTTGATGCCTGGTGCAGGGGCTCAGTAGCGCCACCTTCAGACAAAAGTGGGGTATTGGTTTCATACTTTGACCTAGAGTCAGATATTTTGGTTTGAATGTGGAACACATTGCAAATGAACTTTGAAGCTCCAAAAAGCACACAAAGGAAGCATAAAAGCAAGGAAGTGTGTTATAACTTTTGCATATATTAACTGATCTCGATGAAACTTCAGCAGTGTGTCACATGGATGTGACTACTGTGAGTCAAAGTTATAGCGCCACCAACTGGCAGAAGGAAGTGTGTCACTTTCAAAATGCTTTGAAATCACCCCTTATGTCTCAATTGAACAAACAGTTGATAAAGAAATCAGGTATCAATATATTGAATTATGAATTATTGCAGTGATCAACTTTAATGTCCGGTTAAGATGAAAATAAACTATTGCTCTGTCTAAGCCATTATCTTTCTGAAACACGTCACAAAAACTTACAGAAACTGATAACACAAACATGATGTTGGAAATATACACTTATCAGAATAGTTATATTAAACTTTAGTCTATTTCAGTTAAAGCCATTTCAGTTATAAAGCTGTCTCATGTAATTTCTCCTTTAATTCTATAATATAACCACTAGGTGGAGTTCTAAGCCTATTTTCTGTATTCTCGTTGTTTTAACGTATGAAGAAGACTTGTACATGTTGTTGAGAACGCGTAAAGTGTGACGATATTCGTTCTGTGAGTTTTATGAGTACTCCGAGTCTTTATTAAAACCAACACATGAAACATATGTCTAAAGAAAGTAGGGATGGGCTGATCGATCCGAACGTATCAAAACGTCCGAGAATGATGATCAAATTTCAAAATGCTTTGAAATCACACTCTTATTTTTATTGTAAACCTGTGATAAAACATATATGCTTGTGTTTTACATTTTTAAGAAAACCAAAAAAATGGCAGCAAACAACCACTTTTATAATTATTGTTTTGCGATCTTTGCGATTGATTTTCTTTCTGATTAATTTTCTGATAAATCTACCATTTGTTGTTGAAATGACGTAGTTCCAACGGGAGTGCGAAGTGGAGGGCGGGTCCACCTTCTTCATGTAGCCAATCAGATGAGCTAATCGCTAACTCTCGATTTACTCTTATCTGATTGGTTTAAAAACACGCCAGTCACCAGAACACATCTTTAACATAATTTGGCTCAGACCCGTTCTCGTTGCTGCAATGGTACTTTTAATAATGCACACATGCATGTTAAATAATAAATAAATAAAAGAACAAATGAATAAATAAATGAATAAATAAACCATGATTACTTAAGGTTACAAATACACACACACACACACACTCCATCATTGCAATCTTGACATCGCAGCCTGTTCATTATATCCGCAATAAAATATAATAATAAAATAGTAAACCTAACATATAAAAATTACTCTGTTTAAATTAGGGCTGGGCGATAAAACGATCTCGATATGGCATCGCGATAATATTTATTTAGACTACGATGATAAACTTTTGACATGTTTACTCGATATGGATAGACCTAACAGCCTATTACAAAGCAGAAATAAACGGACAACAGCCAGTCAGAACGCAGATTTTGGCTTGTGCGTCTAAGTACACGCCCATTTGCTAGCAGAGCACTGTTTGAGCTACCGGCAGTGAAGAAAGTGAGTGTAAAGAAAAAATGAGTGGAAACGACGAACTCGAACTATCTTCCAAAGCTGAGGAAATTGTTGACAAAAAAGGTAACAAGACGTCAATTATATGGAAGTGGTTTGGATATCTGAAAAGCGACGACGCGCAAATAAAGACGGTCTGCGAAATATGCCGTCGGTCGGTGATAACCAAGACGGGAAGCACAAATAAAACCTTTTCGGTCACCTGAAAAGGTACCATCCCAGCGACCACACCGAGAGTATGAAAATGCGGGCCCATGTTAATGTTACTCCATCCAAAAGTTTTGCAGACTAGTCTTTCTGGCATAAAACCTATAATAGGGTAATTAGGGTTACATGAGCACTACCTAAAAGGTGTAGCATAGTGACTGGTTTACAATGTTTACATTTTGCACTTTTTACTCAGATTGCTACCTCTAAAACATTTGAGATATTTAAAACCAGTACACAATTAATATTTTATTTATCTGACAGTTAAGTACTTAAATCTGCCAGGGACTTTGTGGTTCACTTGTTTACATTTGTTGTCTTGGTTGTACCTCTGCAAACATTTTGAAATGTTTGCTGCCCTGCCAAAGAAATTTGATGTGATAGTACTGTAGTCACAGCTTTTAGTTTGATATTTTATAATCAGTTACAAGGCAAGCTAACTTGCATTGTTTTGTCAAGGCAGATAAAGCATGTTTGCTAAAAGTAAAATGTTAACATTTAGATTTAAAGTTTATCAATATTCTTTTATAACAAAATATATTCTCAACCAATCCATGTTTGCACAGTTAAATGTTTGCATTGTTATTTATTTATGTTAATAAACTATATAGTTCAACTATTGAACCTTCTGGTTTCTTCAGGCATCATTATCAGTATACTTTTCAAACGGGCAGCATTATTAAATTATATATCGTAACAAATATCGATATCGATCAATATGGAAAAAAATATCGTGATAATATATTTTGCCATATCGCCCAGCCCTAGTTTAAATAGTCAGTAGTACAATTAGTATCATTCACAGTAAGCACCGCCCACTGTGATGTTTCCAAGCATATTTTTGCGCATGTAAAGCGGATGATTTTCTACGTCGGTATTGGAGCGTGAGTAAAGTACAAAGCCTATAATAAAGAATAGTTTAGCATCCAAATACATCGCAAATGTAAAAACATTTTGATTGTAAAGAGAGCGTTTTTTTTATTCGTGTTCTGTTCTGAATATCATTCAATTTCAAGGATTTGTTGTGGAATGTTTTGAGAGTATCATCAAATAAGAATAATTCTCTCGTTTTAGTGATTCCCTAGTTATTTTTTTTATAATTCTAATCAGGTAAGGCAAGTAATATTCTCTGTGTCTTTATATAAATAAACCAAAACAAAAAAGTTTGAGCACCGCTGCTTTATGGCACGCTTTTGGATTGTGGTCAGCACAGAAAACAGCGCACGATTCTTAAATGGTTTGAAAGTTATATTGAAATGCTTACAAAGGAATGGATAAGAGGAATCGACATTTTTATTTAAAAATAAGTCATCTGAAACCTGACATCAAGTAAGGTGAGGAACAACGAATTTCACACACTTGGAAAATGCTTTTTATTTGAATGAGTGAATGTGGCTCTTAAAAGAGCCATTGTTGCTGCCCTTAAAAGGACATTTGTTGCTTCATCTTCTGAGTTCCACCTGCAGAGCTTCTCGGAGGTTGCTCGGCAGAAGCTGGTTTCCCTCTGGTCTCAGGTGGACTCCGTCTCTGCACAGATGGAACAAGCCGATGTTTCTGTGGTGAATGCAGCGCATCTGCCTCTCTGCCAAGAAGCCAGACATGGCGCCGTTGATCCACCGCCGGCTTCGTTCAATGCCATAGCCAGTCCTGCCAGTCTGTCCTCTCCAATTTAGACGGGGTAAAATGCCAGAAAACACCAGCCTGGTTCTGGGAAACATTTGTAAGACTTCGGTCAGGTCACTCTTTATTTCCGAAGAAAATCGAGGCGGTTGCGCCCACCCGACACAAACTGTTCCCTCCCAGGTGAATAATGAGAATATCTGGAGCTGTAGCTTTGGCCCTGAGAGAGCGCAGAGCTGGAAACAGCTGCTCCCAGAGTCTGCCTCCTCTGCCGTCCCAGGTGATCTCACACTGAAGACCGAGGTTTCCGCCCAGGCGCTGCTCACAGAAGCGAGTATGCAGTGTGCGGATGATGGAACTGCCGACGATCCAAACACGTGAAGCCATCTCAAAGACGAGTGAGGGAATGTGATTTACAACCGGTATTTATGAGTGTTGCACGTTTGGTTCCTAAAGGTGTTACAGGCCCCACCCATTTCCAGATTCAATAATCGGCTCGTTCTTACATAGTAGAGCACGTTCGCACATGCGCAGTCTTCAAAAACGGTGCTTTATTTATTTATGTACCGTACAAAAACGGTACATAAATAACATTTGTATGTGTTCTAAACAAAAGACACAGGTTGTACTGAATGTCAGCTTGTTTATTTGGCTCAAGATAAGGATTTATTAAGTCCACATGACATGCAAACAAGAAATGCTTCTAACTAGGTCGAGAGCTGTCGTTGCGAATGTTCGTTGGAGCTCTACAGCACACATCATCTTCTCGACAGTCAAAGCGAGGTTACGTTATTACCCATCGTGCACAGCAACCCTAAAGGCACGGGGGTGGCGGTGCCACCGGCTTGGGCCCGTCATCGCTGCTCGCAGCTTTAATTAGGGCCCAAGCACAAAGTGCGTAGGACCCTATTGTTTTCGTTAGGATTATTATTAGGGCCCAAGCCTTGAAAAGGCAAGGCCCTATTGTTTTTGTTAGAATTAGGGCCCAAGCACAAAGTGCGTAGGACCCTATTGTTTTCGTTAGGATTATTATTATTATTATTATTATTATTATTATTATTATTTTTACGACTATTGGGGCACTTTTGGGGCTCTTAACGTGCTCAAAAACTCTTGAAACTTTGCACACTGGTCAGAACCCGCGGCCATTAGGGCCGGGCTGAAGCTGGTACCGGGCGTGGCAGGGGGCTCGACAGCCCCTGAAACAGGGTCCGAAAACTTGGTCCATAAATCAAACACGCTTGCATGTAATAATATGAAACTCGGTACACATATAGATCTCATCGTTTCATATATCCTTCATACTTTTACTTTTTACCTCAGCCCAACAGGAAATCGTCTATTTAGGGTTCTTTGGAAAACACATGCAATGGAATGTGAAATACTCCTCCTAGAGAATTCCACCAATCGCCACGAAACTCGGTCAGCATGAAGTCAAGACATTGAGGATGAAAAACTGCCGGCGGATTTTTGATATCTCGAACGGTTTGGCCGTGGCGAGGAAACGAAATTATGGCGCGAAAAGTGAAACAGGAAATATGTTATAACTTCTGCATACATTAATTGATCTCGATGAAACCGCAGCAGTGTGATCGCTGGAAGAGGCCGATCGCATGGATGTGACTATTGTGAGTCCAAGTTATAGCGGCACCAACTGGCAGAAGGAAGTGTGTCACTTTCAAAATGCTTTGATTTCACACTCTTATTTTTACCCGATTTACTTAAAACTTTATGTGTATAATGTAAACACACGGCAGATGTAGACGTGTGAAAGGATTATTGATATCTTAAATACTGTGGTCGTGGCAGCGCTTCAAAGTTGAATATTCTTTTTTGATGCGTGGTGCAGGGGCTCAGTAGCGCCACCTGTTGACAAAAGTGGGGTATTGGTTTTATACTTCGACCTAGAGTCACAAAACTCAGGAATTATATTGTTCTCATCCAGCCGGACAACTTTCTAATTTACAGTCATTAGCTCAGACCAACAGAAAGTCAGATATTTTGGTTTGAATGTGGAACACATTGCAAAGGAAACTTTGAAGCTCCAAAAACCCCATAAAGGTAGCATATGAAGGGAGCAAATAGCAAGGAAGTGTGTTATAACTTCTGCATACATTAACTGATCTCGATGAAACTTCAGCAGTGTGTCACATGGATGTGACTATTGTGAGTCAAAGTTATAGCGCCACCAACTGGCAGAAGGAAGTGTGTCACTTTCAAAATGCTTTGAAATCACCCTCTTATGTCTCAAGTGAACAAACAGAGCAACAGAAAGTCAGATATTTTGGTTTGAATGTGGAACACATTACAAATTAACTTTGAAGCTCCAAAAAGCACATAAAGGGTGCATAAAAGCAAGGAAGTTTTGTTATAACTTCTGCATACATTAACTGATCTCGATGAAACTTCAGCAGTGTGTTCATGGGAAGAGGCCGGTCGCATGGATGTGACTATTGTGAGTCAAAGTTATAGCGCCACCAACTGGCAGAAGGAAGTGTGTCACTTTCAAAATGCTTTGAAATCACCCTCTTATGTCTCAAGTGAACAAACAGAGCAACAGAAAGTCAGATATTTTGGTTTGAATGTGGAACACATTACAAATTAACTTTGAAGCTCCAAAAAGCACATAAAGGGTGCATAAAAGCAAGGAAGTTTTGTTATAACTTCTGCATACATTAACTGATCTCGATGAAACTTCAGCAGTGTGTTCGCGGGAAGAGGCCGGTCGCATGGATGTGACTATTGTGAGTCAAAGTTATAGCGCCACCAACTGGCAGAAGGAAGTGTGTCACTTTCAAAATGCTTTGAAATCACCCCCTTATGTCTCAATTGAACAAACAGTTGATAAAGAAATCGGGTATCAATATATTGAATTATGAATTATTGCAGTGATCAATGTCCGGTTAAGATGAAAATAAACTATCGCTCTGTCTAAGCGATTATCTTTCTGAAACATGTCACAAAAACTTACAGAAACGGATAACACAAACATGATGTTGGAAATATACACTGATCAGAATAGTTATATTAAACTTTAGTCTATTTCAGTTAAAGCCATTTAAGTTATAAAGCTGTCTCATGTAATTTCTCCTTTAATTCTATAATATAACCACTAGGTGGAGTTCTAAGCCTATTTTCTGTATTCTCGTTGTTTTAACGTATGAAGAAGACTTGTGTACATGTTGTTGAGAACGCAGTAAAGTGTGACGCATATTTCGTTCTGTGAGTTTTATGAGTACTCCGAGTCTTTATTAAAACCAACACATGAAACATATGTCTAAAGAAAGTAGGGATGGGCTTATCGATCCTAACGTATCAAGATCCGAGTATGATGTTGTTTTAGGGTTGTCTGACTAGAGCTGTCGCGATAGTCAATATATCGACTTATCGCGACGATATATGTAAATGAGCGCGATCATATTTGGTGCCGCGATATATTGCAATTGATAATTTGTTTTATTATTAAAAATAATAATCAGATTCATTTTTACATTAAAATGAATGTCACCAACATTTTAGTTGATCGCGCTGCCTCTGTCATCTTGTCTGCACTCTGTGTCGGAGGCGGGCTCAGGCAGCGTGTCCACACACACACACACACACACACACACACACACACACACACACACAGAGAGAGAGAGAGAGCGGACACCGTCAGGTGAAGAGAAGGCGTGAACCAACTGCATTTTAAAGTGTTCTGTTTCGTGACATCTTCAGCGAGCCAGTTAGGAAGAACGAGTCCAACATGGAATTGATTTCAAAGCCGCAATCTTCAGCTCCAGTGTGGGAACATTTTGGCTTTAAGCTCGAACGAGAGAGGAGAGCTAATTAACGTGAACGAGCCGGTATGTCGACTGTGTTTTAAAACAGTAGCAGCGTAAAGAGGCAATACAACAAACTTAAAATCGCACCTAAAACATAACCATCCCACCCAGTTTTTCAACCTGGGAACAACAACTGCAGCTGGAGTTGGAGAGGGGCCTTCTTCCAGACAGTTATCTGTTGCAGATGCCTTTTCCCGACAGTGCAAATATAAACGTGACAGCCGAAATGGCGACACTCACGGATAGCGTAACTTCGCTATAAGAAAGACTGTTTAGCACAGCTGGTAACATTGTTACCCCAGTAAGATCCTGCCTTAAGCCCCACAAGGTAAACATGTTGGTGTTCCTTTCTCGGAATCTGCCTAACAATTAAAAAACTAATCTGGCAGCAGAAATGTCCTGTTGATGCATCTGTGCCTTTGTGTGAGACACTTTAAAAGTTTAAATTGACATATTAGCCTACTTTGTTTTGATCTAGTTCTTGATACCTTGCACTTTTTTGTTAACGAAAGTGTATTTATTTACTTGTTTTATTTATTTGGGATATATTTTTTCACATTTCACAATGTCTAAATATTGAATAGAATAAGAATAAAATGTTCTTTGTTCTTTGAAACAGTGTACTTGCATTATTATGCTATTATATTGTCATTATGTAATCAGTGGCATAAAATGGTCTGAAAATTACAATAATATCGTTTATCGCAATTAATTTATGTGCAATATATCGCACAACAAAAAGTAGTTATCGTGACAGCTCTATGTCTGACAGATTATTTTTGCTTGCATCTTCACGAAGGTTTGTCGGTTGTATACAATGTTTGCCTGTTTGAACATTCAAGCGATTTTACACTATTCAACTCAACAAATGTGAAAACAACTCAAATACATGTTTGCGAGCAGATTGAGTGACACAGCGATCGAGCCGCGTCGTGTCTAACGCTCGCTCGAACGCCTGCTGCTTAGCGTCTGAACGGACAATTTCATACAACAAAGTGTAAAAATACATGATATATTGAGGAGTCTGTTATGTCTCAAGTGAACAAACAGTTGAGAAAGAAATCTGGTATAATTATATTAAATTCTGGCATTATTCCAGATGACGTCCTGCTATATTTTTCTCTCGAAACAGCGGAAACAACTTAAACAAAATACTGCGTTATTTGTGCCCATACTGATACATTTAATACATCATCACAAACTATGAAAGTCGTACTTTTATTTGTGTACACTTAAAATAACAACAAAACCTTGTGCTTTTGTAAAATAAAGAAAATAAACCGGCTGCGCTGTCTCTGTCTTCGCGATAATCTTTCTGAAACACGTCACAAAATTCAAGTGAACAAAATCAGCCATTCACGCAGTCTGTATTTTATCGTCTCACAATGAATACAGATGCAACAAGCACGGCACAAAACGAAAATAATGATACTTCTCAGTTCTCAAAAGATTAAACTGAACTGTGCCTTGAATATCGTAACATGCAATAAAACCCTCTTAAAGAGACAGTAACAATTTAGCCTTCGCCCTGAACATAGACATCCCAAGTCATTGAAAAGTACAAATGGTATTATTTTAAGTTTTTTAATTTCTCTCTTACGCTGTAAAATGCCCCGTTTTTGAATGGCATGTAAAATGTAAAAATAATCACTGATGATTTAAAAATCAAAGCACTGACCATTTAAAGTGTGAGCTTGTACATTTTGAAATTTATAAACAGTCACAGCAATGCAGTGTTATTATGTACCTAGATAGTCTTTCAAATAAAATGAGTTTACCCCAAAAATATATTTCTCTCATCATTTACTCACCCTCAGGCACGTGCACACATAGACATCAAAGGGGGCTTGAGCACCTGCCCTTTTTCTTCCTCGAGAGAAATTAGTGCCCTTTTTCTGGGGTGTTTATTTTTATTTTTTAATAAATAAATTAATATATATATTCCTGTTTAGCACAGCTTCCCTGTCAAAAAAATATATTTATTAAATAAAAAACATCAGGTCGGTAGATGAGATTTTGTCGATGCCCGCCCTCCCTCAGCGTCGTGTACAGTGCCTCGACTATACAGCTAATTAGCCAAAAGCAAATATAGTTAACTTGTGTCTTGCTAACATTCATGACTCATGAGCTACTAGCTAATGTAATAGGTTAGCTAAAGTCTAGCTAAGGCAATATATCATGGCCATACAGGCCAATATACTGTACTTATTGGAGACATTACAGGTGAATACAGTCACATTTGTGTGATGTACTTAACATAATGATAAATAATCTTAAGATATTATATCGTATGCTATGTATTGTGAATACACCCATGTTAAACATAGAAATGTACTTCCATTGCATATCATAGGAACACATAAGCGTAAATTATAATTACATTGATAAACCTGTACAAAGACCTCCAGATAAATACTGGCCTTCTGGATTAACACATTTAAGTGCTGCAAAAGATATTGACCTATGACATCCTATGACATCAAAAATTATTCTACATTTGAATTATCTCATAGATGTGACTATTGTGGTTCACGGTCATAGGCCCTGTCCTAAATGGCACACTTCATATGAATTTTCAGTCTTGTGTACTTATTTCATGTGTCCATTAACTCCATGAGACCGAAGGGTGTCTCATTTTTCATTTTAGGTATCGGAAGGGTGCTCACGCATACTTTGTGGTCGATATGTGCCCTTGATGCACACTTTTGCAGAGCACACACTGATGCGAGCTCTACAGCACACATCTTCTCGACAGTCAAAGCGAGGTTACGTTATTGCCCATCGTGCACAGCAACCCTAAAGGCACGGGGGTGGCGGTGCCACCGGCTTGGGCCCGCCATCGCTGCTCGCAGCTATATTTATTATTATTATTATTATTATTTAATTTTTTTTTACGACTATTGGGGCACTTTTGGGGCTCTTAACGTGCTCAAAAACTCTTGAAACTTTGCACACGGGTCAGAACCCGCGGCCATTAGGGCCGGGCTGAAGCTGGTACCGGGTGTGGCAGGGGCTCGACAGCCCCCTGGAACAGGGTCCGAAAACTTGGTCCATAAATCAAACACGCTTGCATGTAATAATATGAAACTCGGTACACATATAGATCTCATCGTTTCATATATCCTTTATAATTTTACTTTTTACCCCAGCCCAACAGGAAATCGTCTATTTAGGGTTTTTTGGAAAACGCATGCAATGGAATGTGAAATACTCCTGCTAGAGAATTCCACCAATCGCCACGAAACTCGGTCAGCATGAAGTCAAGACATTGAGGATGAAAAATTGACTGCGGATTTTTGATATCTCGAACGGTTTGGCCGTGGTGAGGAAACGAAATGATGGCGCGAAAAGAGAAACAGGAAGTGTGTTATAACTTCTGCACACATTAATTGATCTTGATGAAACTTCAGCAGTGTGTTCGCTGTAAGAGGCCGATCGCATGGATGTGAGTATTGTGAGTCAAAGTTATAGCGCCACCAACTGGCAGAATGAAGTGTGTCACTTTCAAAATGCTTTGAAATCACCCTCTTATTTTTTCCCGATTTACTTAAAACTTTAGGTGTGTAATGTAAACACACGGCAGATGTTGACATGTGAAAGGATTATTGATATCTTCGATACTGTTGCCACGGCAACGCTTCAAACTTGAATATTCTTTTTTGATGCTTTTGAGACTCTTAGCATACTTGAAATTGCATGAAACTCGACAGACACGTCACATTTATTAGCCAGTAGACATGTGCAAAGTTTCAGAAACGGGCGTGGTGCAGGGGCTCAGTAGCGCCACCTTTTGACAAAAGTGGGGGGGTTGCTTTACACTTTGACCCACAGTCACAAAACTCAGTAATTATATTGTTCTCATCGAGCCGGACAACTTTCTAATTTACAGTCATTAGCTCAGATCAACAGAAAGTCAGATATTTTGGTTTGAATGTGGATGTTTTGGAGAATTTTCTCTGTCTCTCTCACTGACCCTACGTCTCTCTGTGTCTGGGGGGAGGGGGGTGATTTGGCTGTTGAATGAGAATGCTTTTATTTTTGTTTTTCAAGGTTTTGGGGCCCTTAACGTGCTCTCAAACTCTTGAAACTTTGCACACGGGTCGGAACCCGCGGCCATCAGGGCCGGGCCGAAGATGGTACCCGGGCGTGGCAGGGGGGCTCGACAGCGCCCCCTGGAATGGGATTCGAACACTTGTCCGTATATCAAACATGCTTGCATGTAATAATATGAAACTCGGTACACTTGTAGATCTCATCGGGCCGAACAACTTTCGTGCTCTAAGTTTTATGCCAGCCCAACAGGAAGTCGGCTATTATGGGTTGTTTGGAAACACGTGCTCTGGAATTATATATATTCCTCCTAGAGAATGAATCCAATCGCCACCAAACTCGGTCGGCATGAAGTCAAGACATTGAGGATGCTACATTCGGACGGATTTTTGATATCTCGAATGGTTTGGCCGTGGCGTGGAAATTGATTTAGGACTAAAAATGGACACATGAAGTGTGTTATAACTTAGTTAGTTCTATCTACAGTTACAAAATTCGGCGTGTATATTGTTCTCGTCAAGCCGAACAACTTTCTAATTTACAGTCATTAGCTCCGACCAACAGAAAGTCAGATATTGTGGTTTGAATGTGGATTTCTTGGAATTCCTGACAGACAGAGTGACCCCTCCCATTCTGTGTTTTTTCTCTCTGTGTCTCTCTCTCTGACAGACAGAATGGCCTGCCATTTTTTTTGTGTGTGTGTGCGTGTGTGTGGGGAGGGGAGGGGGAGGGAATTTCTCTGTTGGAACTTTGAAGCTCCAAAAATCACATATATGCAACATAACAGTAACCCATAACACTCCAGTGGTTTAATCCATACTTTCAGAAGGGATATTATAGGTGTGGGTGTGAAAAAGATAAATAGTATATATTGTATGTAGTATATATAGTATTTTTATATTTTTTACTATAAATTGTCCACCCTGCTCAGGAGGGGTGATATGCTTATGTAAATCACCAAAAAAACAAAAAACAACTGAAACGGAACTCTTAAGAGAGAAGAGCTTGTGAAAGTGAAAGTAGAGATTTATAGTAAAAAATGACTTAATTATTGATCTGTTTCACACCACTTCTCATTTACTTACATTGAAAGGACCAACAGAGCTGAGATATTTGTAACCCAGATGATCCAGGCTACCAGTAGAAGAGTTGAGAGATGTGTAAAAGATGGGAAAATTAAGAAAATGCTGAATAAGAGAGAACAACGAGTGCTTTAGAAGAGAAAGTGTTTCATCCACTTATGGATCGTGCTGCATTGACTGACACTCCAATGAGCCAATGGTAGCAGCGCACTGAGACTACGCGGGCCACACTGCTGTTGTCAAAAAAACATTGGGAGAGAGCGAGCGAGTCTGATCGAAGCAGATACTCCTCATTAAAAAGTAGATATTGAGGAAAAGAAACTTGAATGCAATCAAAATATTACATTTGAGTGAAAGTGATAACTTTGAAGAGCTGACCTAAGTCGAGAATAAAAACCGATGTAGATACACGGAGCGCCAAAAAGCACCGCAAATTATCTTCTTGCAAAATAAGATGTGAAATTCTTGCCTTGGTGAGTTGTTTTTTTTGTTTATTGACTTGACATTTTACAAGAAACTGTTGCAGACGCAGCGACAAATCAGTAGTGTGACATTAGAGTTCATATAGGCCGCTTGTGCATATTGTGTGAGCTAGTGTTAATTTGCACGTTGGGCTAAAGCTAATCACATGTGAAGATGCAAACGAGTCGATGAAAAGTGACAATGTTGTGTGTAAGTGTCAAGATATTGAGTTAATGCGTTGTTTGAAGTGTATACATGATATTTGTTGATGAAAGTGTTTGAATGGAAGATTAATTATTGTTCTGCCTTGTGTTTTTGCAAGGCTGTTTTTTTGTTGTTGTATGTTTGTTTCTTCCGAGAAATTGTGATCAACATCCTGGATACGTGCAACGCATATGAGCTGTATGTAAAAGGCGAGCCACCCACGGAGACCATTTGATTGAACTTTGATCTTGAACTCATCGAAACTGGTATGAGAAACCTTTTTGTTTTCGGACAAATTGGACCGAGACTTTGTTTTTGCATATTTTTCCTCGAGCTTTGAACGGAGAGACATCGATTCTGAACTGAACGATTCTAAAGAGTCAAAAACTCTTTTGATCCGAGTCATTTGCCTCTGAACTGGCACTAACTGAATCAATTCAGTGGATTTTGAACATTTGATTCATTTGGCTGAAAAGACTGTTACATTTTAAATTGAAAGAGTGATTTGAGTTATTAAGTTGCAATATGTTGTTTTGAGAACATTGTTTATTGTTTCTAAAAATGTTATTGGGTCATAACCAAACTGAGTCTGAGTTTTCCAAGTTTCATTTTATTATTTCATTTTCATACAAAGTATATGACAACTGTTGTCAATTGAGTTGATTTGTTTGAGTTAATGAGTCCAACTTCCTGGAATTTCAAAAAAGAGATTTGATTGTAAGCATTATCATACATTGTATGTTGTCAAATTACAGTATTGAGATTTACATGCTCCAGACAAATTGCAATTAGGAATTTCTTCAACGAATACAAGATTCCAACCAGTAAAAAAAGCTCTTGGTTTTCACCTACCTGCTGTGTTGTTTCCTCTCTCCAGTAGCCGCTCCTTATCTTCTGATCAGTTGGCCCATATCGAATTATATTGAACCTTATACAAGTGTGACACACAAGACCTGGCACGTGTGCCTCGTTACATATTCTTGCATACTTTGTGGTTGATATGTGCCCTCGATGCGCACTTTTGCAGAGCCCACACTGATGCAAGCTCTACAGCACACATCTTCTCGACAGTCAAAGCGAGGTTATGTTATTGCCCATCATGCACAGCGACCCTAAAGGCACGGGGGTGGCGGTGCCACCGGCTTGGGCCCGCCATCGCTGCTTGTAGCTATATTTATTATTATTATTATTATTATTTTTTTTTTTACGACTATTGGGGCACTTTTGGGGCTCTTAACGTGCTCAAAAACTCTTGAAACTTTGCACACGGGTCAGAACCCGCGGCCATTAGGGCCGGGCTGAAGCTGGTACCCGGGCGTGGCAGGGGGGCTCGACAGCGCCCCCTGGAACAGGGTCCGAAAACTTGGTCCATAAATCAAACACGCTTGCATGTAATAATATGAAACTCGGTACACATATAGATCTCATCGTTTCATATATCCTTTATACTTTTACTTTTTACCCCAGCCCAACAGGAAATCATCTGTTTAGGGTTTTTTGGAAAACGCATGCAATGGAATGTGAAATACTCCTGCTAGAGAATTCCACCAATCGCCACGAAACTCGGTCAGCATGAAGTCAAGACATTGAGGATGAAAAATTGACAGCGGATTTTTGATATCTCGAACGGTTTGGCCGTGGCGAGGAAACGAAATGATGGCGCGAAAAGAGAAACAGGAAGTGTGTTATAACTTCTGCATACATTAATTGATCTCGATGAAACTTCAGCAGTGTGTTCGCTGTAAGAGGCCGATCGCATGGATGTGAGTATTGTGAGTCAAAGTTATAGCGCCACCAACTGGCAGAATGAAGTGTGTCACTTTCAAAATGCTTTGAAATCACCCTCTTATTTTTACCCGATTTACTTAAAACTTTAGGTGTGTAATGTAAACACACGGCAGATGTTGACATGTGAAAGGATTATTGATATCTTCGATACTGTTGCTGCGCAACGCTTCAAACTTGAATATTCTTTTTGATGCTTTTGAGACTCTTAGCATACTTGAAATTGCATGAAACTCGACAGACACATCACATTTATTAGCCAGTAGACATGTGCAAAGTTTCAGAAACGGGCGTGGTGCAGGGGCTCAGTAGCGCCACCTTTTGACAAAAGTGGGGGTTGCTTTACACTTTGACCCACAGTCACAAAACTCAGTAATTATATTGTTCTCATCGAGCCGGACAACTTTCTAATTTACAGTCATTAGCTCAGACCAACAGAAAGTCAGATATTTTGGTTTGAATGTGGATGTTTTGGAGAATTTTCTCTCCCTCTCTCACTGACCCTACGTGTCTCTGTGTCTGTGGGGAGGGTGCTGATTTTGCTGATGAGTGAAAATGCTTTTATTTTAGTTTTTCAAGGTTTTGGGGCCCTTAACGTGCTCGAAAACTCTTGAAACTTTGCACACAGGTCAGAACCCGTGGCCATCAGGGCCGGTCTGAAGATGGTACCCGGGCGTGGCAGGGGGGCTCGACAGCGCCCCCTGGAATGGGATTCGAACACTTGTCCGTATATCAACATGCTTGCATGTAATAATATGAAACTCGGTACACTTGTAGACCTCATCGGGCCGAACAACTTTCGTGCTCTAAGTTTTACGCCAGCCCAACAGGAAGTCGGCTATTATGGGTTGTTTGGAAACACATGCTCTGGAATTATATATATTCCTCCTAGAGAATGAATCCAATCGCAACCAAACTCGGTCGGCATGAAGTCAAGACATTGAGGATGCTACATTCCGGACGGATTTTTGATATCTCGAACGGTTTGGCCGTGGCGAGGAAATTCATTTAGGACTAAAAAAGGACACATGAAGTGTGTTATAACTTAGTTCTATCTACAGTTACAAAACTCGGCGTGTATATTGTTCTCGTCGAGCCGAACAACTTTCTAATTTACAGTTATTAGCTCCGACCAACAGAAAGTCAGATATTGTGGTTTGAATGTGGATTTCTTGGAATTTTTCTCTCTCTGACTGACAGAGTGACCGCTCCCATTCTATGTTTTTCTCTCTCTCTGTCTCTCTCTGACAACATGCCCCTGCCAATTCTCTGTGTGTGGGGAGTGGAGGGAGGGGAGGGAGAGGGATTTCTCTGTTGGGTGATATTTGCATTAAGATATTGTTTTTCAAGGTTTCCGGGACTTTTGGGGCCCTTAACGTACTCAAAAACTCTTGAAACTTTGCACACAGGTCAGAACCCGCGGCCATCAGGGCCGGGCTGAATCTGGTACCCGGTCGTGGCAGGGGGGCTCGACAGCGCCCCCTTGAACAGGGTCTGAACACTTGTCCATATATCAACATGCTTGCATGTAATAATATGAAACTCGGTACACTTCTATATCTCATCGGGCCAAACAACTTTCGTGCTTTAAGTTTTACGCCAGCCCAACAGGAAGTCAGCTATTATGGGTTGTTTGGAAACACATGCTCTGGATTTATATATATTCGTCCTAGAGAATTAATCCAATCGCCACCAAACTCGGTCAGCATGAAGTCAAGTCATTGAGGATGCTACATTGCAGACGGATTTTTGATATCTCGAACGTTTTGGCCGTGGCGAGGAAATTAATTTATGACTAAAAAAGGAAATATGAAGTGTGTTATAACTTAGTTCTATCTACAGTTACAAAACTGTATATTGTTCTCGTCGAGCCGAACAACTTTCTAATTTACAGTCATTAGCTCCGACCAACAGACAGTCAGATATTTTGGTTTGAATGTGGAACACATAGCAAATGAACTTTGAAGCTCCAAAAAGCACATAAAGGTAGCATAAAAGCAATCCATACGACTCCATTGGTATAATTCATAATTCCCGCAGTGTACTTGCTTGTTAAATTAGCTACTACAAAATATATAAATACATTTACTATCTTAACTTTAATGATGTACTTAACATAATGATAAATAATCTTAAAATATTATATCGTATGCTATGTATTGTGAATACACCCATGTTAAACATAAAAATGTACTTCCATTGCATATCATAGGAACACATAAGCGTAAATTATAATTACATTAATAAACCTGTACAAAGACCTCCAGATAAATACTGGCCTTCTGGATTAACATATTTAAGTGCTGCAAAAGATATTGACCTATGACATCCTATGATATCAAAAATTATTCTACATTTGAATTATCTCATAGATGTGACTATTGTGGTTCACGGTCATATACCTGTCCCAAATGGCACACTTCATATGAATTTTCAGTCTTGTGTACTTATTTCATGTGTCCATTAACTCCATGAGACCGTAGGGTGTCTAATTTTTCATTTTAGGTATCAGAAGGGTGCTCACGCATACTTTGTGGTTGATATGTGCCCTCGATGCGCACTTTTGCAGAGCACACACTGATGCGAGCTCTACAGCACACATCTTCTCGACATTTAAAGCGAGGTTATGTTATTGCCCATCGTGCACAGCAACCCTAAAGGCACGGGGGTGGCGGCGCCACCGGCTTGGGCCCGCCATCGCTGCTTGCAGCTATATTATTCATTTTATTTATTTTTTACGAAAATAACCACAACGCACGTTCAACGTAAACAAAAGCTACAAAGCATAATTATGTATTCAGAATAAAAACTTTAAAGCCTATATATATAGATAGATAGATAGATAGATAGATAGATAGATAGATCGATCAGTGGGAGCATCACTGACCTTGCATCGAAATACAGATCTCAAACAGTGTAAATGTAGAGGTGGTACCTCTGGAATGTTCAGATAGTTCTTGAAAACTGGTGACTCCGGTAAGAGAGTAAGGGCTCGGAGAGTGTTATATCCACAAAACTTTAATGAAATGCTGGGTACATGGATACAAGTCACGACGGTGAGCAATTTGGTTATAATGTATAGTGGTGAAAAAGGTATGAGTGTGTAGATGTGTTTGTGTTTGTGTGTGTGTGTGGTCTGAAACATAAGAAAAATGTGCAAATTAGACAAAGAATATTACAATCCTTCTGTTAAATTGTTACATATAAAACATTTACCATACTGAACATAAATAAACAATAAACAATCACCTATTGTCTGAAATTCACAATTATTAGTGTAGTGTGTCAAATTCAGTTAATCTGGCTAACAGATTAACATTTATAATATAACAACAATGCATTACAGCATGTGTCTGTAATACTAGCATGTTAGCTTCCCGACAGAGATTGACAAATAACATCAACTTGTGCAAATACAAATTTACAAGTTTAATACAACATCATAATGATAACATCAACATTATTAACAGGTATATTTCTTCTAGAAATGAGATCTAACTTACTTTTCTTCACGAACGCACACAGCTTTATAGATTATATGCCAGAGATGGGACCAAGTCACACATGTGC
>NW_026266361.1:0-32857 GCF_025860055.1 Xyrauchen texanus
AAGAGCATACCTCAATATGGGGTAAAAGTTGCACCCCTGGGGGCAGGAGCTGCCCAAAAATGCCCCAATTGACTTATAATGGTGTAGGACGGCCCATGAAATGAAAAAGGCATAGGGATTTGTATTGAACATAGCTCTGGATCACAGTGTCATAGAGACGAGGGGGTGGGCTCATTTTACTCAGACAACCAATCAGTCTCTCTGGATCATTGTGAAGCTATCAAGCCACGCCCTAGCAACCATTAAGAGCACCTTAGCAACAAGTCCCATAGACTTCTATTGAAAAAGATCAAAGGGATATCTCCGGATAGAAGTGTCATAGAAACACAAGGGTGGTCTCGTTTGACTCGGTACAGCAAACAGCCAATCATGCATCACTTCAACACTTCCTAGCCCCTCCCTAGCAACCATTGTCGAGCACCTTAACAACCAAAATCCATAGAGGGATATCTTCCATTCTGAATGTCACAGAGGCATGGGAGTTGCTTTATATCATTCATACTGACAAGCAGCCTTTGGAGATTCATGATTGGCAGCTGCCAAGCCACTCCCTAGCAACTAAACAGAGTACCCTAGCAACCGTTTAGCAGTAACTATATCTCTGCACCAGAAAATCAGAGAGACTTCTGGGTTGATTGATTTCAATCAGGATGGCAAGGAGACTTGATAAGTATCACTATTTTAACTGCCTAGCAACCAGATGGGGTCACCCTAGCAACCGAGTAACAAATCACATATCTCTGCATCAGAAAAACGTAGAGACTTCCGGGTTGACTTATTTCAATCAGGATTTCAAGGACACTTGATTAGTATCACTATGGTATCTGCCTAGCAACCACATGGCCTTACCCTAGCAACCGAGTAACAAATCACATATCTCTGCATCACAAAAACATAGAGACTTCCGGGTTGACTTATTTCAATCAGGATGGCAAGGAGACTTGATAAGTATCACTATGTTAACTGCCTAGCAACCAGATGGGGTTACCCTAGCAACCGAGTAACAAATCACATATCTCTGCATCAGAAAAACGTAGAGACTTCCGGGTTGACTTATTTCAATCAGGATGGCAAGGACACTTCATTAGTATCACTATGGTAACTGCCTAGCAACCACATGAGCTTACCCTAGCAACCGAGTAACAAATCACATATCTCTGCATCAGAAAAACGTACAGACTTCCGGGTTGACTTATTTCAATCAGGATGGCAAGGACACTTGATTAGTATCACTATGATTACTGCCTAGCAACCAGATGGGGTTACCCTAGCAACCGAGTAACAAATCACATATCTCTGCACCAGAAAATAGTACTGACTTCGGGTTGATTTATTTCACTCAGGATGGCAAGGACACTTCATTACTATCACTATGGTAACTGCCTAGCAACCAGATGGGGTTACCCTAGCAACCGAGAAACAAATCACATATCTCGGCACCAGAAAAGAGTACAGACTTCCAGGTTGATTTATTTCAACCAGGATGGCAAGGACACTTCATTAGTACCACTATGGTAACTGCCTAGCAACCAGATGGGCTTACCCTAGCAACCGAAAGTAACAAATCACATATCTCTGCATCAGAAAACGTAGAGACTTCCGGGTTGACTTATTTCAATAAGGATGGCAAGGACACTTGATTAGTATCACTATGGTATCTGCCTAGCAACCAGATGGGGTTACCCTAGCAACCGAGTAAAAAATCACATATCTCTGCATCACAAAAACATAGAGACTTCCGGGTTGACTTATTTCAATCAGGATGGCAAGGAGACTTCATTAGTATCACTATGGTAACTGCCTAGCAACCAGATGGGCTTACCCTAGCAACCGAGTAACAAATCACATATCTCTGCATCAGAAAAACGTAGAGACTTCCGGGTTGACTTATTTCAATAAGGATGGCAAGGACACTTGATTAGTATCACTATGGTATCTGCCTAGCAACCAGATGGGGTTACCCTAGCAACCGAGTAAAAAATCACATATCTCTGCATCACAAAAACATAGAGACTTCCGGGTTGATTTATTTTAATCAGGATGGCCAGGAGACTTGATTAGTATCACTATGGTAACTGCCTAGCAACCAGATGGAGTTACCCTAGCAACCGAGCAACATATCACATATCTCTGCACCAGAACACACTACAGACTTCCGGGTTGACTTATTTCACTCAGGATGGAAAGGAGCCATGTATTGTATTACCTTGGTAACTGCATAGCAACCACACGGGCTTACCCTAGCAACCGAGTAACAAATCACATATTTCTGCACCAGAACATCGTACACATTTCTGGGTTGGTTTATTTATGACCATAATTTTTGTTACTTTCAAGTTACAACATGCTGTTTGACGAGTTTTGCCACGGCAAGCACCACTCACATTTTCTTCAGGAAATGTACCCATCTAGTTATTAAGTTGGCTTGTGAGAGCCAACTTACTGAAATCCTATTTAAGCTTATTATTATTATTATTATTATTATTCTTCTGAGACTAAAATTACCAAGACTATCTCCTCCTAGAGCTTTTAAGCTACAGGCACCAAACTCGGCACAGACCTTCAGACTAATCCCGAATAGTGTGCTATATCTTTTCTAACTGATTGGACTTACGGTTTTCCTAAAAATGACGATCAAACTCGGAAAAAACTCCCATTGACTTAACATTGCGGAATGTTCAGAAATTCAAATCTCAACTGCCATTTTCACACACACAGACAAAAAGGGCCTGTCAGCCCTGCATCTCTCCCTCTCTGTCTCCCTCAGAGGATTTCTTTTATCAAGCAGCCAAAATCTATCTATCTATCTATCTATCTATCTATCTATCTATCTATCTATCTATCTATCTATCTATCTATCTATCTGAGGGTCAATATCTATCTATCTATCAATCTATCTATCTATCTATCTATCAATCTGAGGATAAATATCTATCTATCTATCTATCTATCTATCTATCTATCTATCTATCTATCTATCTATCTATCTCTCTATATATCTAAGGGTAAATATCTATCTATCTATCTATCTATCTATCTATCTATCTGAGGGTAAATATCTATCTATCTATCTGAGGGTAAATATCTATCTATCTATCTATCTATCTATCTATCTATCTATCTATCTATCTATCTATCTATCTATCTATCTATCTATCTATCAACTAAGTTAAACTTTTTTAACACTACACTGTAGAACTGGCTCATTAGAGTCATTAATTTGGGAATCAAACTACACTGGTCACACTTTCAGTTTTTCAATCAGGATGGCAAGGAGACTTGATTAGTATCACTATGGTAACTGCCTAGCAACCAGATGGGGTTACCCTAGCAACCGAGTAACAAATCACATATCTCTGCACCAGAAAATGTTAGAGACTTCTGGGTTGATTTATTTCAATCAGGATGGCAAGGAGACTTGATTAGTATCACTATGGTAACTGCCTAGCAACCAGATGGGGTTACCCTAGCAACCGAGTAACAAATCACATATCTCTGCCGCAGAAAATGTTAGAGACTTCTGGGTTGATTTATTTCATTCAGGATGGCAAGGAGACTTGATTAGTATCACTATGGTAACTGCCTAGCAACCAGATGGGGTTACCCTAGCAACCGAGTAACAAATCACATATCTCTGCACCAGAAAATGTTAGAGACTTCTGGGTTGATTTATTTCAATCAGGATGGCAAGGAGACTTGATTAGTATCACTATGGTAACTGCCTAGCAACCAGATGGGGTTACCCTAGCAACCGAGTAACAAATCACATATCTCTGCCGCAGAAAATGTTAGAGACTTCTGGGTTGATTTATTTCATTCAGGATGGCAAGGAGACTTGATTAGTATCACTATGGTAACTGCCTAGCAACCAGATGGGGTTACCCTAGCAACCGAGTAACAAATCACATATCTCTGCAACAGAAAATAGTACAGACTTCTGGGTTGACTTATTTCAATCAGGATGGCAAGGAGACTTGATTAGTTTCACTATGGTAACTGCCTAGCAACCAGATGGGGTTACCCTAGCAACCGAGTAACAAATCACATATCTCTGCAACAGAAAATAGTACAGACTTCTGGGTTGATTTATTTCACTCAGGATGGCAAGGACACTTGATTACTATCACTATGGTAACTGCCTAGCAACCAGATGGGGTTACCCTAGCAACCGAGTAACAAATCACATATCTCTGCACCAGAAAATCGTAGAGACTTCTGGGTTGGTTTATTTCAATCAGGATGGCAAGAAGACTTGATAAGTATCACTATGGTATCTGCCTAGCAACCACATTGGGTTACCCTAGCAACCGAGTAACAAATCACATATCTCTGCCGCAGAAAATGTTAGAGACTTCTGGGTTGATTTATTTCAATCAGGATGGCAAGGACACTTGATTAGTATCACTATGGTAACTGCCTAGCAACCAGATGGGGTTACCCTAGCAACCGAGTAACAAATCACATATCTCTGCAACAGAAAATAGTACAGACTTCTGGGTTGACTTATTTCAATCAGGATGGCAAGGAGACTTGATTAGTTTCACTATGGTAACTGCCTAGCAACCAGATGGGGTTACCCTAGCAACCGAGTAACAAATCACATATCTCTGCAACAGAAAATAGTACAGACTTCTGGGTTGATTTATTTCACTCAGGATGGCAAGGACACTTGATTACTATCACTATGGTAACTGCCTAGCAACCAGATGGGCATGCTGAAATCGTGTTAGCATAATGCTAACACATGCTAGCATCACCTAGCGAAGTGTTAAAACATGCTAAAAATGTGCTAGCATAATGCTAAAATCGCCTAGCGAAGTGTTAAAACATGCTAAAAACGTGTTAGCATCATGCTAACACATGCTAGCATCGCCTAGCGAAGTGCTAAAACATGCTAAAAACGTGCTAGCATCATGCTAACACATGCTAGCATCGCCTAGCGAAGTGCTAAAAAATGCTAAAAACGTGCTAGCATCATGCTAACACATGCTAGCGTCGCCTAGGGAAGTGCTAAACCATGCTAAAAACGTGCTAACATCATGATAACACATGCTAGCATCGCCTAGCGAAGTTTTAAAAAATGCTAAAAACGTGTTAACATCATGATAACACATGCTAGCATCGCCTAGCGAAGTGCTAAAAAATGCTAAAAACGTGCTAGCATCATGCTAAAATCGCCTAGCGAAGTGCTAAAAAATGCTAAAAACGTGCTAGCATCCCCTAGCGAAGTGCTAAAAAATGCTAAAAACGTGCTAGCATCATGCTAACACATGCTAGCATCGCCTAGCGAAGTGCTAAAACATGCTAAAAACGTGCTAGCATCATGCTAACACATGCTAGCATCGCCTAGCGGAGTGTTAAAACATGCTAAAAACGTGCTAGCATCATGCTAACCCATGCTAGCATCGCCTAGCAAAGTGCTAAAACATGCTAAAAACGTGTCTATCTATCCATCTATCTATCTATCTATCTATCTAGCAACTAAGTTAAACTTGAAACTACTTTAAACTACAAACTAATTTAAACTATAAACTACTTTAAACTAATTTAAACTAATATAAACTTCAAACTAATTTAAACTAATTTAAACTTCAAACTACTTTAAACTATAAGCTACTTTAAACTAATATAAACTTCAAACTACTTTAAACTAATTTAAACTACAAACTAATTTAAACTTCAAACTACTTTAAACTATAAGCTACTTTAAACTATTAACTACTTTAAAATATAAACTACTTGAAACTAATTTAAACTTCAAACTACTTTAAACTTCTTCAAACTTTCTGGTCCAAACTTTCACAAGCCAACTTAAAGTTTGTACTCAAACTTTTTAATCTATACTGGAAAAATAATATTCCAGATAACTATAACAGAATCATATTATTAATACGCATTATTATAATATAACAGAATCATATTATTTTTCATAATCTATAAAAACATGCTAACATCATGTTAACACATGCTAGCATCGCCTAGCGGAGTGCTAAAACATAGAGCATTCTATATACTATATGAGCCATTGAGACTCATTTAAACTAATAAACTCATCTATGACACTTATCTATCTAATCTTAAACTCTTAAACTCATAATAGATTAATAAACTCTAAACTTGAACTCTTAGACTCGTTTAAACGTATAAACTCTAAACTCAAACTTGTACACTTATAAACTCATACACTTAACTCAAACTCATAAATTAATAAACTCTCAACTCTTACTCATTCAAACTTATAAAGTCTAAACTCATAAACTCATACACTTATGAACTCATGAATTCATACACTTATAAACTTATAAACTCGTGAATTTGTGTGAGTGAGTGTGTGTATTTATTTGTGTGCAAGTGAGTGAGTGTGTCTGAATGTGTTTTTGGATCAAGAAAGACAAAGTCAAGTAATTATGCTTCAAAAATTATTTTATTTAGTTAATGCCCATTTGGACCGCACTTAGTCTGGAACCTCACCCTTAAGCAAGTCAAACTGGAGTAAAAAAACTCTAGAATGATTCACTCTTGGGATCACTGGAACACACAAGCCTTTCCACCACGTCAAGGTGGCGATCCTTGGAAAGGACATTCACTCTCCATTCATTCATTATCTAACACACACACACACACACACACACACACACACACTATATCAAACACATTCTCACACGCACACACGCAAAGAAGACAAAATGTGAACCGTTTAGTGGTATACATTTATTTGTATTAGCATTATTTTTTCTTAAAATAAAGATGTTATCTTACAGTTTGTTGAATGTGTGATGCATATTTTTATATATTTGATGTATCTATTCTAAAACACAATACACAGGATCATGATAGCTGTAATAGGTCTGTAGAACTCCTGCTCTGACGTTTACGTGTGCGCCGCTTATGAAGACAGGGTCCAGAAGAGTGTTTTTTTCTGTTGTCCCGGTGCTGATTAGCTGTGTGTATCCTTTATCTTCAAACAAATTGAGAATAGGTTTGTTGCAATGAGAAAGCTGATCTTCATTGAAGTCGCCACAAACGATTAGAGGCCTGAAATCGATGATCTCCAGAGATGTCAAGAGGGCGTTCAGATGTGCCAAAAACTCTGCCAAATTATAACTTGGTGGTCTGTAGATAACTGCAAGAAGTGCTTGTTTGGGGGCTTCTATCTTCAAAACCAAATATTCCAAGTCAGTAACATTCTGTATGTACATCAGAGGACAAACCTGAAAGCTGTTCTTCACATAAATGGCCACTCCACCACCATTCTTGTTTGCCAAATGTGCATAGTTTGTGTAGGATGCATGCCTGTTGCGTTTGTACATGGTGTATCCATCCAGATGTAGATGTGCAGGAACATCTGAGCCTGACAGGTGTGTTTCAGTGAGGCACAAAACATCAGCCAAGAGAAGCTCATGGTGGCATTTTAAATCATCCATATGACACTCCAGTCCCTCTGTGTTATGATGAATGATTTTAAGAGCTGAATTAAGGTTGGAATCCTGTACGATATGTAGGATGGGCTGGATACTGTGAAAATCTGCTTTTGGCATGTTCTCCAAGGAGGCACTTATTTCTGGATCACAGAAGATTTTCTTTTCATCAAAGTCAGTAATGTGCAATCCACTGAGTGATGTTGTTCTGCTAAGTGCAACGTATGCCATGCCTGATTCGAATATGTGCTTCAGAGATACAACAGCGTGATCAGTTGTCATTCCTTGCACTTTATGGATGGTACATGCAAAAGCAAGCTTCATGGGAAATTGTCTCCGAATTGTTCCTTTTCTTTTCAGTGGTTCCTCTGACCTCTCAATATAGACAATGTTGTCATCTCCATCAGGTGCTTTGTTGCGATGTTTTTGTCCAGCAGTCACATTATCTAAATGAAGACCAATTAATTGAACCAATCCATCTCGGGTATGAGTTATTTTTGCCACCTTGCCAAAAGTGCCATTAACCAGTCCATCTTCCACATCAATATTTCTGGTTAGCATCACTCGTGCACCAATAGCAATCTGTAGTGTGTCAATAAGGTCACGGTTGTCTCCTTTAAATGGTGCCGCTTGCCTTTTCATTTCTCCTGTTCGGGGATCTTTTTTGTAATCATGTGCATTTATGGTACTGATATTTGAAAAGCGGGAGGATATGGCTTCAGTGTTGTGATTGTCTACCTCTTTATTGGTTGCATAGATGTGTAACGCATCAGTGGGACACTCTTCAGGGGAGGATCTTATGACAATTTCTAACATGCACCTGTCTGCATCAGTCAGCTTCTCATGCTTCTTTTTTACTCTCAGTCTGTTGAGCAGCTCAGCGTATGCAAGATCATCTCTTTGTCTCATGATCTGTGTCATAGTTATCATTTTAAAATTATCTGTCCAGAAGTCCAGCACATGGTCCTCATACACACAGAGTGGTTTTGCTCTTCCTACAGGTGGTAATTGATAATAATCTCCCACAGCTAATAAAGATAAGCCACCAAAAGGTTTCTGGTTTCCTTTAATCTGTTGCAGTCTCCAGTTCACATAGGCAAACAACTGTTTTGACACCATTGATATTTCGTCGATAATTAAAATGTGTGCATTAGAAAGGTCTGCCCTGATTTCATCCAAGCTGTTTCCCAAGCCTTGGTATGGAGGCTTCAAGCTTCTTGGGAGTTTCAGTAGACAATGGAGTGTTTTTCCTGAGATTCCAAAGGCTGCGGTTCCCGTGAATGCGGATAAAAGAATGGTTGGCTTGGAAATGTCAGTATGCTCTTGTATGCATGGAAGCCTGCGCAAAATCTTGGTTGCTTCTGCATAAATAGATTTGATAACGTGGGATTTTCCAACTCCAGCTCCTCCATTCAAAAAATACAGAAATTGTTGTGGGTTTTCACCAGAGACACATCTTTTGCACCAGTCTCTGACTGCATAAAATATGGAAGCTTGTGTTTGATTCAAGCTCTGGTACATTTTGCGAATCTGTGCATGATTTTGTTGGGTTGCTTCCACGAGTGGCATATCTGTGTTACTGACAGAGGTAGATGCTGTGTATTCAGGGACATCGTCCTGCTCGTTCACATCATTAGGATCAGTGGGTTCACGTTCTGATATGCTCTCCAAACGGATCAGTTCATTTGCTGGAGCCAATTTAGACCATGCATCTTCAACTGGACCATTCTGTTCAAAATCCTCAATTGCCTTTTCTATAGCCTCGTTATGTTTTTCATATTTCTCACGGTTTTCATTTACAATATTGTACACACGCTGCAGTTCATCAGTTCCGGGTAGTTTTACAGAAGCAAATGCAAAAAATGATTCATATGTCGGAAATCTTGTGGACTTCAGCTGGTCATCTGAGCGATATGGCAAGTAAAGCTTTAGAAAAGTTCCATAGAATTTTTCTGGGTTTTTCTGTTCTGAGAAACGTGCAAATCTGATGACAGCAGGTTTTCCCCTTGTTCTTTTCTGTATGTGTCCCAAATTCTTTTGAAGTGGCAAAACATTTTTACCTTTTTTCTTACCTGCATAAATAATGCGGTATTCACTTGCAAATTCAGCCATGCACATGTTCTCAAATTCAGGTCTGTTTGGTCTGGCCTTGTACTTGTCAGGCAATCCAGTCATCCACACATTCTCTATGTCATCATCCATGGTCTGCAGGCAGCTCATTGGTAAACTCATCTTTACAGCATTGTCATCAGTAGGTATGAATATGACAGCACGTGATGATGATTTTAATTTCAGACTGCATGTGCGAGCGACTGCCTCCTGAGCACTGACTTCTCTGTTCTTTGAATAGGCATTCATGACCTGCTTCATGCACTCACGTTCAGACAGGTTATCATGGCTTGAGTCTTTTATCACTTTTTTAAGGTAATCGCTCATCTCATGTTCAGCTTTTGAAATGTACGAGACAATGTACATGATACAGCTGTAGGGGTTCAGAATGAACTGTATGTCCATGTTTGCATCCCAGGCTCTTAACAGCATTGGATTATAGCCATTCACCCAGCAGTCCTGTGGTCGTCTCTCCATATATATTGAACTTGATGTAGAAATAGTATCAATATGTTTCTTGTACTCTTCATAAGTCATGTTTACTTTATGAAGTAGCTGTGTAATGCTATCAAAACTCTGAGTTGAGTCATTCAGTAGATCCCACACATTCTGTAGCTGTTCTTTTGCAAAACTGGTGTAATGTCTTTCCTCGGATTCATTCTCTTCATCAGACTGATCTGCAGGAGGAGGCCTGGGCCGGGATATCATGGTTCTGCTAATGGGTGGTTTAGGAAATCCAAACCGGCAGTGCTTCTTGTTCTTTCTACAGGATTTTGAGTGGTTACGACTATGCATCTGCACTTCACTTACAATTTTATGTAGTTCTGGGTCTTTGTTTGGGTCTGGTAATTTGCACGAGATATATTTATCAATGAAATCACACACATCCTGATCTTGATCTTTTTCAAACTCTGGAGCATCTTTCACCCAAAATAAGCAGTGAATGTGTGGAGAGCCACGTAGCTGGAATTCCACTCTGTAGAAAAAGTCAATAACCTCACCGATAGGTCGAGCAGGTGAATTGATCAAATCTCTCATCAAGGCTTCAACTCGTTTTTCAAACATCCGCATGGCTGTGACTGGGTTGCTTCTGAGGATTTCACATTTTTCAGACCAGTCTAACTCAGCAAAGTTCACAGTTTCACCTTGTTGTGCTTTAATAGCAGTAATCACATCAGGCCATCTCATCTCAGCAGCACTAAAAGTACAGAAAAATGTAGGAGTGCCCAGCTGTCTCAGCATAGCAAACAAATCACGGAGAGATTTCTCCCAGTATGCTGGAGTCCCTCTTAATGGTTGCATGAATCGTGTAGCTTCCTTATTTATTACAAGCTTTTCTAACTCATGCTTGTCCTGCAGCAGTGAACAGTTTATTCTGCGTCCATCACGAGTCATGGGTTTTGCTTTCCTCATCTGGATAGACATACTAGATGTGGCCATGTTCATTTCAGTCACAAACTGCTAAAAAAGATATAGTTGGTATCCTTCGCACAACGATTGTCAATAGAGAATAGTCTAGAGTTAAAGTATCTGCTGGGGAAACATGTTTTGCTCTGCCAGGCTCATCAAATGTGTTCTTGCCATCCGGAAACTGCACTGGAAATGCCATAGACTCAAGTTTAGGAACTTTGAAAGTGTTTACTGGAGTGTTTCTCTCTGCTGGGGCAATGCAAAATATTCCATCATCATAAGTCAACAGCTGATGGCCGAGATCTGGGGGCTGAAGACATGTGTCCAAGGCAAGGCCTCTCGATTGCTCTTCTGCAGTAGTGTCATTGTTTGCATCATTGTGTTCATTCTCATTGCTCTGTTCTTCAGTGTTCTCAATTTGTCTGCTTGCAATATCCATTTCCTCATCAGAAGCACTGATGTCATTTGCACACTGTTCATGCTCATTAAACATTTCTTCTTCAGAGAGTTCTGCATTAATGAAGATATCTTTATATTCTGAATGGATATCTTTTAGCTTTCTTAAAGCAGACAGAACCTTTTGCATGTTCAAAGTCTGAAACTGATAGTGACCTTGGTAACACAGACGTCTCTTCAGTTTCACTGTAAGCAGTTGTGATTCACTTCTTGGTCTGGGTAAACAATTCACTGTTGTTTCTACTTCAGATGCAACAGAAATCACGGCGCCTTTTATAGCTCTTTGCTGGCCTTTCGGTAGTGTAACAATCTTAGCAAAAGGAATGTACTTTGCAATAACGTGTCTTTCAAGAACATTCAAATCGCAGAGTTCTGGAGGAATGGGAGCGAACTGAAGTTGATTGGCTAAAGCAATGTCTGGCATCAGACCACTCAATAGTGTATTATGGCAGCAGTGACAGATCCACTCTGTTTTCCTGTGATCCAGGGCACACTGATCAGGGCAGTCGGAGCAGACGTGAACATAGTTTCCAGTCAAGCAAACTGAAGCAATTGTCGGATTCTTCTGATAGCGCTCACGATCACATGATTTGACTTGATTTGAGAAGAGCGCTCTGGCACAGCATGTGCAGATATAAGTTGGCCCCTGTTTTATAACATCTCTAAAAATATGTAAGGCTCTTAACACAGTCGGATCTTGTACTGCGTCAGGCTGGGTATTTTGTAACGTGTCTCTTTGCTGGCGCATCAGATACATTTGTTTGTATTTGTGCTGTATGTCTTGTGCACAGTGTACTGTGTGAAGTACCTTGAGTGCAGATATTTTGTTCTTAGATTTGAATAAATTATATTCTTTCTGACGAGCCCTAAAATGTACATCACAGTGATAACTTTGTTTAAAAATTTTCTTCCTTTTTTCATAGAAGTTAGGATCATTTTTGCATCGGTTTGTATAATGATCCATTTGTCTTTGCCTAAAAATTGGATCCTTTAAATATCTATCAACAAGATATTGCATATGCTGATCCTTATATTTAGGATTGTTCCTATAATTTCTCTTTATATAATTCTTTTGTCTCTCCCTGAATTGTTCATCATTCCTGTAATTTCTCTTTATATAATTCTTTTGTCTCTCCCTGAATTGTTCATCATTCTTGTAATTTCTCTTTATATAATTCTTTTGTTTCTCCCTGAATTGTTCAGCATTCTTGTAATTTCTCTTTATATAATTCTTTTGTTTCTCCCTGAATTGTTCATCATTCTTGTAATTTCTCTTTATATAATTCTTTTGTTTCTCCCTGAATTGTTCATTATTCTTGTAATTTCTCATTATATAATTCTTTTGTCTCTCCCTGAATTGTTCATCATTCCTGTAATTTAAGGTTATTTTACTCTTTTTTCCCCTCTGTATTGTTCATTATTTCTGTACTTGCTAATTGCATAAGTCTTTTTCTCTCTCTGGAAATCATATTATTCCAATAGTTGTTCTTCATGGCTTGGTTATGTCTTTGCCTGTATTCACTACTTGTTTTATAATTATAGACTTTATGTACAGCTTGTTTTTTGTCATAAACACCTTGCCCCTGAACCATTACTTCGTGCCATTTTTTAAAGTAAGCCTTTTGCTTTCGAGACTTATTCAATTTTTCTGTCTGGTCGATTGGCAATTGTGAATATTGGTGATTAGGAGCTGACAATGAAAATGTATCCTGTGACAGAATGCCATGAGAAAATTCACTGAATAGTAAATTTTTATATCTGTCTCGATTTTGAGTGACAGTAGTTAGAACTTCCATTTTATCTTGATAAGTCAAGTGGGCTTGTTCATTAGTTGATGTGGCCACGTGAACGGTAGTCTCAGATGGTCGTTGAACTGGATCTTGAACTTGAACATACCATTGTGAGACATCAGCAGACCTGCATTGTTCAATGTTTGACAGAGCTTTGTCCTCAAAAGTGACAGATGGTTGTACATCACGATCAAGCTCACAGCAGTTCAGGGAGACTTCACTATGTACACAGCTTTCAGTTATCATGTTAATGAATGATACAGGTAGCAGATCAAATTGTTCCTGGTCTCTCAAATGGAAACACCCTTGAAACAATAGTAGCAGCCTCTCTATCATGTCTTCTAAATAGAGAAAGGTCAACATTACAGCCGTACCTTTGCTTTCATCAGCAGACATGCCCTCTGGTGTTCTGCAATGAGAATCAAAATAACCAAACCTCCCTGAGCTATCTCTGAATACAGCAATACAAGAGCCACCACACAGCAGCAAAGCATCACTCACATCATCTCTGAGACATTGCAAAGTATTCTCGAAATTTTCATAGTCGCCTAGTGCAGGTGTATCTCTTAGAAATCCAAACCTCTGAGGATGTTTCAGGATGTTGTAACAGTCTGAGTTTGTCTTAATTGTGCTCGGTAGCTCATCAAAGTTTAAAAAATTATCCACAAATTGTCCTGTGCTCCACAGTGTTTGTTTAACACAAGTGTAAACTGCATCACCTTTTTGTAAAATGCAATCTAATTCTAAACTGTTTAGCTCACTACATTCATTATGGACAGCTAGAAACATCAAGGAATTGCAAGTACACTGGCGGCCTCTGGAGTAAATATTGTACCTTGGATCGCTTTGACAATGGGATGCTGCAACAGACAGAACATATGGGTTTGCATCATTCATACCTGATACAGAGTTGGTACTGCTACTGGGGCCAAATGAAGCTTCTAGCTTTCTGCGCTGTTTCTGAGATTCACTCCTCTTTCCTTTTCTTGGCATGGTGATGTTTCAACACTGGCAATCAAGCAAATATGTTTGAGTAATGGATAAAAATATTGATATTTACTAATACTTGAAATAGAACACAAAGAAAATGCCTTTATGAATCAGAAAATACAGAAAAGTTAAATATTTGATGTATAACAACAGTAAATTAATTAATGTGTAGTTAGGTTAATAAAAAAATGATTGTGTATTTTAAAAGTGTTGATATTACAACGTAGTGAAGTCTGGAAATTTCTCTTTCACTCTTTCTGAATCTATAGTTCACTGTTCTCACCTGGGTTTGATTTGATTTGGGTTTTGAAAGTGTTTTTGGGGTTCAAAGAATATTGGTTCTGGGGCATTATTTTAAAGCTTGCATATGCGTTTTGGGATTGTGCATTTGCATTTTGCATTTGAATAAGATTGCATTTGGGTAAGATTGCGTTTGTGGTGCGAGCAAGCAAAGCAGCAAGCAAAGCAGCAAGCAGTGCAGCAGCATTGAGGGATGGCAGGCCAGTTTGTTTTTGGTTAAGGAAGAGAAAGAATGGAATGGGCAAGAGGTAGAGATTCAAGCGAGATAAAAGTTTGAGTGAAAAATGTATATAAAGGTATAGACAGGATAGTAAAGGACACACACACACACACACACACACACACACACATACACAGACACACACACAGAGAGAGAGAGAAAAGAACAAGTTAATTACATTCTTTAAAGAAAAGTGGAATACAACATTGCACATGATATACAAAATGATTAACTAATCTTAAAAACTTTACTAAGAAGTTAATTGTGCAATAATAATAATAACAATAATAATACCAGTTATACTTAAATAATTTAAAACGGTTACTTTCTGAACAGAGGGAGAATAATGTAATAGCAAATAAATAACAAATGCAGTAATAAACATATTTTCAACATATGGCTGAATTGCATTTGTATGAAATTACAGCATTTTCATCTGTCAAAGGGTCGTTTGGCAAAAAATTGTAGGCAGAACGTTAAGCCCAAAGTATAATAGAGTATGCGTACATTGCTAGTGACGCAAATGTAATCATTAGCATAGGTTAAGATATTGCATTCTGTTTTAGTGTATACATACACAAGCATAAATGTGTCACTTGTATTTTTATTCTTATTTGGAAATTATTATTATTATTTTAGAGCCACGAAAGACGTTTTTGAACAACTAGCTTGTATGGTTTAAGTTAAGACTTAAACCACAACAATACACAAACAAACAAATAATAAAACAAAAACAAGATGTACAATAAATAGTTAATCAACCAGCACCGACATTAAATTATAAACAGAAAATACTTACCTGACAGGGACGAGTACTTACTTACCTGACGGGACGACCGTTAACCAAAATAACGGCAGCAAACAAGCGCGCTAATTTCAAGTCTGCTTCAGCGCGCGCATATCTGGAATATTCAGCCGCGCGCACATCGGGAATCTGCAGCAGCGCGTGGACGTCTGGAAACTGTAGGAGCGCTTACACAGAGTTGAGGCTGAGAACGGTCGTTTTCTGAGGTGAGGCAGCTACACCATTTCACACAATCTTTTGGGGAAAAAATAAACTATGTCAAAAAATTATTGTTAAACAAGTATGAAAATGTAATTTGAGCAACCACATACTGTAGTTTGACCAAATATTCTCTGACAGGGCAGTTTCAAGCAGCATAGAGAATTGTGATGTTCTGAGGTACTTATTACTGGCCAATAAATTATATTATTTCAAACTATATCAGACTTTAAAAAGTCTACAAAACTACACCTAAATAATGTAATTTGTCAAATGTGTTTAAAGGTTATATATATAATGAAGGTAGAAACATAAAAAAATTTGACGGATACTCTCTGACAGAAGTGTCCCTAACAAGACTTTTTTCTGAGGCACTTTTCACTTTACAAGATATTATATCTGTGACTTTGTAAATGTTACAACTTCACATAAAATTTAAACTATAAACTTATAACCAATAACCTAAAAAGTTGTGATAATATGACAATTTTGACATTAAGCCTAGTCTGACAGGATAGTTTCACACTTACCACACACGCTGAGACACTTTTCACTGTACTAGGAAAAAACCATCAATAACTGTTAAAAGGTTAATAATAATAATAAATACCATGAAAGTTATGACATAATGACAGTGTCTGACGGTATAGATCATTTTCTGAGGCACTTTTTAACCTTTTGAATGGAAGGAAAATAAAAATTCCTTGGCAAATGTATTTATTGCTTTTTTCTAAAAGAGTTTTCACAAGATTCATAAAGTATTATTCTGTGTATTTGTTTTCTTACACTCAGGATGGCAACTCCATTCAGTACCCCAGAACTTCTTCGGTGCAAGTGTGTGGAAACCACCATAAGCCGAAGAACAGTCACTTACACAATGAAAGGAAACAAAATAGAAAAATCCACAATTAGAACAACATCAATTAGTGCCCTTACAGATGGTAAAATAGTTTACCTGAATAAAAAGAATGGCCTTGACCTATTGTTTGAGGAGGGGTAAGCTATATATTAAAGAATTACACCCTCTCAAACACATATGGCCAGATGTATTTGTTTGTTGGCCCTGGGACTCTACAATTTAAAACAGTTCCACTGGATGTAACGGAGGAGGCAGAGAGAGCTGCGAGGGAGGCCCTGTGTCCACCTTCACCTACAATGTGTGGTGAAGAAGTGGACATATTTTCTAAAGGAGGATATTTGAGTCTCCAAGGGCAGATCAAAGAAGTGAGTGAATCTCTCTACTTAATGTTTAACCTAAAATGAAATTCTGTCATTATTTAAACATTTTTAAATTGGGCCTGAACCAGTGGGGTACACAGTAATGTAGCAGCAGCCATTGTTTGATCAGTATGAAAGAAAAACAACAATGAACAACCTCAACAATTGACAAAAATGACAACTGATAATATACAGACCCAAACTGAGAAACACTTGGGGTGTTATACTCACCTGTAAAATAATTTTTTCCAGTTGCGGCAGGTGAGGTTGACTCGAGCACACATTCCTGTCCTGGATCTGAGTTTGAAGTGTGGCCAAAGCCTCCTCGATGTGTCTCTGTGGAGGGATGAGGCACTGTTTGACCTTTACACAGGAGACGAAGTGGTTCTTACCCACCTTCGCCCCTGCATTTTGCCTAATGGTAAAGGCAAATTTCAGTCTTCTAACTACACAACTCTGAAGGTACATGATGCACAACACATTAGCTACTTCTCTAGAGAAATCTTATGCACTAAACACTTATTCCCAAAAACGAATATGAAAACACTCTTTGCCAGTACGATTTCACTTTACATGGACTGTGAATGTTATTCGAATCATTACAAGTTTCTTACACACTGCTGCATTAACCTGGACTAATATAAATACTTTCTGAACACACACACACACACACACACACACACGCTGTTTCGAAACAATGGTAGATAAAAGCTAAGAGTTAGATAAAAGTTTAAAGCTGCAGTTTATGCATTCATTACATGATTTTATTAATTTATTAGCACCCTATCTGTAACATTTTATTTTTATTTAATTGTTTTGGGTAAAATCTAGATTGCAGAAGGGCAGATCGTGGAGAAAGAGGTGGACATAATTGGAGTCTCGGATATGAATCAAATGTGCAACCTGCTTAGCAGTGATTTGGATGTATACACGGTACCTCAACACATCTACTGTGGTAGCATTGACAGCCTTGTTCACAATCTGCCATTGAAAATAATTATAAAGCACATCAACCAGCGTGTGATATCTATAGAAACAGTTCAAGCATAATTTTTAACATGCTCAGTGCATTTGTTTTATGTTATATAAAAAGTTGTTAGTTTGTGCTTTCATTAATGTAATTTTTTACCATTTTAATTAGTTTGACATCATATTTATTCTAAATAACTTGTTACTGCCTTATTTCTGTTAATGTTTAAATTAAATCATTTTTTTTATTATATTTAATTGTTATATAAAAAAATCGAATCTTGTTTATCATAATATCATTTCTTGTGCTGTAATGTATTCAATTGTATATATGTCAGTTTCTGTTTTATAAATACATTTTATTGTACAATCACAAAGTCTGATGTTTTCACACCTCCCCATCACACATTCATATTTGGGATTTTCACAAAACTGAATACTTTATTCGGAAAGGCCAAAATAATGACTTATTAGTAAGTATCAGAATAATATAAAAAATAATCATATGACTGATTATCCAAGAGGGCCCAGTATAAAGTGACATTTTAAATAAACATAATGATAAAGTGCATGTTGTGAAGAATGTTTGTTGTGCAGACAATGTTTCTAAAGAGTAAACCTCATTAATGAAAAAGTGCATGTTGTGATTTCAGATTGGATGTGCACTTCTAGAGTTTGTCAAGTGAAACATTAATTAAGATTAGATACTACATCATATACACTTTACACTTCATGAATGTAAATGTCAATCTATCTGAGGGTCAATATCTATCTATCTGTCTCTCTGTCTGAGGGTCAATATCTATCTATCTATCTATCTATCTATCTATCTATCTATCTATCTATCTATCTATCTATCTATCTATCTATCTATCTATCTATCTATCTATCTATCTCTCTGTCTCTCTTTCTGAGGGTCAATATCTATCTATCTATCTATCTATCTATCTATCTATCTATCTCTCTGTCTCTCTTTCTGAGGGTCAATATCTATCTATCTGTCTCTCTTTCTGAGGGTCAATATCTATCTATCTGTCTCTCTTTCTGAGGGTCAATATCTATCTATCTATCTATCTATCTGTCTCTCTTTCTGAGGGTCAATATCTATCTATCTATCTATCTATCTGTCTCTCTTTCTGAGGGTCAATATCTATCTATCTATCTATCTATCTATCTATCTATCTATCTATCTATCTATCTATCTATCTATCTCTCTGTCTCTCTTTCTGAGGGTCAATATCTATCTATCTATCTATCTATCTATCTATCTATCTGAGGGTCAATATCTATCTATCTATCCGTCTCTCTATCTATCTGTCTGTCTATCTATCTATCTGAGGGTCAATGTCTCTCTCTCTCTCTATCTATCTATCTATCTATCTGAGGGTCTATCTATCTATCTATCTATCTATCTATCTATCTATCTATCTATCTATCTCTGTATCTCTCTATCTATCTATCTATCTAGCAACTAAGTTAAACTTTAACTTTAAACTACAAACTACTTTAAACTTTAAACTAATTTAAACTACAAACTACTTTAAACTTTAAACTAATTTAAACTATAAACTACTTTAAACTTCAAACTACTTTAAACTATAAACTACTTTAAACTATAAACTACTTTAAACTTCAAACTACTTTAATCTTTACTTCTATCTATCTATCTATCTGAGGGTCAATATCTATCTATCTATCTATCTATCTGAGGGTCAATATCTATCTATCTATCTATCTATCTGAGGGTCAATATCTATCTATCTATCTATCTATCTATCTATCTATCTATCTATCTATCTATCTATCTATCTGAGGGTCAATATCTATCTATCTATCTATCTATCTATCTATCTATCTATCTATCTATCTATCTATCTATCTGAGGGTCAATATCTATCTATCTATCTATCTATCTATCTATCTATCTGAGGGTCAATATCTATCTATCTATCCGTCTCTCTGTCTGTCTGTTGTCTATCTATCTATCTGAGGGTCAATGTCTATCTCTCTCTCTCTCTATCTATCTATCTATCTGAGGGTCTATCTATCTATCTATCTATCTATCTATCTATCTATCTCTGTATCTCTCTATCTATCTATCTATCTAGCAACTAAGTTAAACTTTAAACTATAAACTACTTTAAACTCATTTAAACTAATTTAAACTTCAAACTACTTTAAACTTCTTCAAACTTCTTCAAACTTTCGGGTCCAAACTTTCACAAGCCAACTTAAAGTTTGTACTCAAACTTTTTAATCTAGTTATTATTATTATTCTGAGACTAAAATTACCAAGACTAACTCCTCCTAGAGCTTTTAAGCTACAGGCACCAAACTCGGCACAGACCTTCAGACTAATCCCGAATAGTGTGCTATATCTTTTCTAACTGATCGGACTTACGGTTTTCCTAAAAATGATGATCAAACTCGGAAAAAACTCCCATTGACTTAACATTGCGGAATGTTCAGAAATTCAAATTCCAACTGACATTTTCACACACACAGACAAAAAGGGCCTGTCAGCCCTGCATCTCTCCCTCTCTCTCCCTCAGAGGATTTCTTTTATCAAGCAGCCAAAAAGTAATGACCTAAAATCTTCCTAGCCACACACTAAAACATGCTAAAAACGTGCTAGCATCTATCTGAGGGTCAATATCTATCTATCTATCTAAATATCTATCTATCTATCTATCTATCTATCTATCTATCTATCTATCTATCTATCTATCTATCTATCTATCTATCTGAGGGTAAATATCTATCTCTCTCTCTCTATCTATCTATATCTATCTCTCTATATATCTAAGGGTAAATATCTATCTATCTATCTATCTATCTATTCTATCTATCTATCTATCTATCTATCTATCTATCTAGCAACTAAGTTAAACTTTTTAACACTACACTGTAGAACTGGCTCATTAGAGTCATTCATTTGGGAATCAGACTAAACTGGTCACACTGTATGTTTCACATTGTAGATTCAAAAGAACTGGCTCATTAGAGTCATTAATTTGGGAATCAGACTACACTGGTCACACTGTATGTTTCACATTGTAGATTCAAAAGAACTGGATCATTAGAGTCATTAATTTGGGAATCAGACTACACTGGTCACACTGTATGTTTCACATTGTAGATTCAAAAGAACTGGCTCATTAGAGTCATTAATTTGGGAATCAGACTACACTGGTCACACTGTATGTTTCACACTGTAGATTCAAAAGAACTGGATCATTAGAGTCATTCATTTGGGAATCAGACTACACTGGTCACACTGTATGTTTCACACTGTAGATTCAAAAGAACTGGATCATTAGAGTCATTCATTTGGGAATCAGACTACACTGGTCACACTGTATGTTTCACACTGTAGAGTCAAAAGAACCGGCTCATTAGAGTCATTAATTTGGGAACACACACAGACAAAAGGGCCTGTCAGCCCTGCATCTCTCCCTCTCTCTCCCTCATTGCATAGGGATTTTGTATTGAACATAGCTCTGGATCACAGTGTCATAGAGACAAGGGGCGGGCTCATTTTACTCAGACGACCAATCAGTCTCTCGGGATCATTGTGAAGCTATCAAGCCACGCCCTAGCAACAATTTAAAGCACCTTAGCAACAACTCCCATAGACTTCTAATGAAAGATATCAAAGGGATATCTCCGGATAGAAGTGTCATAGAAACACAAGGGTGGTCTCGTTTGACTCGGGGCAGCAAACAGCCAATCATGAATCACCTCAACACTTCCTAGCCCCTCCCTAGCAACCATTGTCGAGCACCTTAACAACCAAAATCCATAGAGGGATATCTTCCATTCTGAATGTCACAGAGGCATGGGAGTTGGTTTATATCATTCATACTGACAAGCAGCCTTTGGAGTTTCATAATTGGCAGCTGTCAAGCCACTCCCTAGCAACTAAACAGAGTACCCTAGCAACCGTTTAGCAATAACTATATCTCTGCACCAGAAAATCAGAGAGACTTCTGGGTTCATTTATTTCAAGCAGGATGGCAAGGAGACTTGATAAGTATCACTATGGTAACTGCCTAGCAACCACATGGGGTTACCCTAGCAACCGAGTAACAAATCACATATCTCTGCACCAGAAAATCAGAGAGACTTCTGGGTTGATTTATTTCAATCAGGATGGCAAGGAGACTTGATAAGTATCACTATGGTAACTGCCTAGCAACCACATGGGGTTACCTTAGCAACCGAGTAACAAATCACATATCTCTGCATCAGAAAAACGTAGAGACTTCCGGATTGACTTATTTCAATCAGGATGGCAAAGAGACTTCATTAGTATCACTATGGTAACTGCCTAGCAACCAGATGTGGTTACCCTAGCAACCAAGTAACAAATCACATATCTCTGCACCAGATAATCGTAGAGACTTCTGGGTTGATTTATTTCAATCAGGATGTCAAGGAGACTTGATAAATATCACTATGGTAACTGCCTAGCAACCACATTGGGTTACCCTAGCAACCGAGTAACAAATCACATATCTCTGGACCAGAAAATCGTAGAGACTTCTGGGTTGGTTTATTTCAATCAGGATGTCAAGAAGACTTGATAAGTATCACTATGGTGACTGCCTAACAACCAGATGGGGTTACCCTAGCAACCGAGTAACAAATCACATATCTCTGCACCAGAAAATCAGAGAGATTTCTGGGTTGATTTATTTCAATCAGGATGGCAAGGAGACTTGATAAGTATCACTATGGTAACTGCCTAGCAACCAGATGGGGTTACCCTAGCAACCGAGTAACAAATCACATATCTCTGCACCAGATAATCGTAGAGACTTCTGGGTTGATTTATTTCAATCAGGATGTCAAGGAGACTTGACAAGTATCACTATGGTAACTGCCTAGCAACCACATTGGGTTACCCTAGCAACCGAGTAACAAATCACATATCTCTGGACCAGAAAATCGTAGAGACTTCTGGGTTGGTTTATTTCAATCAGGATGTCAAGAAGACTTGATAAGTATCACTATGGTGACTGCCTAACAACCAGATGGGGTTAGCCTAGCAACCGAGTAACAAATCACATATCTCTGCACCAGAAAATCAGAGAGACTTCTGGGTTGATTTATTTCAATCAGGATGGCAAGGAGACTTGATAAGTATCACTATGGTAACTGCCTAGCAACCACATGGGGTTACCTTAGCAACCGAGTAACAAATCACATATCTCTGCATCAGAAAAACGTAGAGACTTCCGGATTGACTTATTTCAATCAGGATGGCAAGGACACTTCATTAGTATCACTAAGGTAACTGCCTAGCAACCAGATGGGGTTACCCTAGCAACCGAGTAACAAATCAAATATCTCTGCACCAGAAAATCATAGAGACTTCTGGGTTGATTTATTTCAATCAGGATGTCAATGAGACTTGATATGTATCACTATGGTAACGGTCTAGCAACCATATTGGGTTACCCTAGCAACCGAGTAACAATTCACATATCTCTGGACCAGAAAATCGTAGAGACTTCTGGGTTGGTTCATTTCAATCAGGATGTCAAGAACACTTGATAAGTATCACTATGGTGACTGCCTAACAACCAGATGGGGTTACCCTAGCAACCGAGTAACAAATCACATATCTCTGCAACAGAAAATCGTAGAGACTTCTGGGTTGATTTATTTCAATCAGGATGGCAAGAAGACTTGATAAGTATCACTATGGTAACTGCCTAGCAACCATATGGGGTTACCCTAGCAACCGAGTAACAAATCACATATCTCTGCAACTGAACAACATAAAGACTTCTGGCTTTGTTCTTGGGACTCAGGGTAGCAAGGATCAATCCATCCATCAATCAATCCATCCATCTATCTATCTATCTATCTGAGGGTCAATATCTATCTATCTATCTATCTATCTATCTATCTATCTGAGGGTCAATGTCTATCTATCTATCGATCTATCTATCTATCTATCTGAGGGTAAATATCTATCTATCTCTCTATCTGAGTGTCTGTCTATCTATCTATCTATCTATCTATCTATCTATCTATCTATCTATCTATCTAGCAACTAAGTTAAACTTTAAACTACTTTAAACAAATTTAAACTAAACTAATTTAAACTATAAACTACTTTAAACTAATTTAAACTTCAAACTAATTTAAACTACAAACTAATTTATACTTCAAACTAATTTAAACTACAAACTAATTTAAACTATAAACTACTTTAAACTTTAAACTAATTTAAACTAATTTAAACTTCAAACTACTTTAAACTTCTTCAAACTTTCTGGTCCAAACTTTCACAAGCCAACTTAAAGTTTGTCTCGACGAACTTTTTTTTCTAGTTATTATTATTATTATTATTATTCTGAGACTAAAATTACCAAGACTAACTCCTCCTAGAGCTTTTAAGCTACAGGCACCAAACTCGGCACAGACCTTCAGACTAATCCCGAATAGTGTGCTATATCTTTTCTAACTGATCGGACTTACGGTTTTCCTAAAAATGACGATCAAACTCGGAAAAAACTCCCATTGACTTAACATTGCGGAATGTTCAGAAATTTAAATCCCAACTGACATTTTCACACACACAGACAAAAAGGGCCTGTCAGCCCTGCATCTCTCCCTCTCTCTCTCCTCATTGCATAGGGATATTGTATTGAACATAGCTCTGGATCACAGTGTCATAGAGACAAGGGGCGGGCTCATTTTACTCAGACGACCAATCAGTCTCTCGGGATCATTGTGAAGCTATCAAGCCACGCCCTAGCAACAATTTAAAGCACCTTAGCAACAACTCCCATAGACTTCTAATGAAAGACATCAAAGGGATATCTCCGGATAGAAGTGTCATAGAAACACAAGGGTGGTCTCGTTTGACTCGGGGCAGCAAACAGCCAATCATGAATCACCTCAACACTTCCTAGCCCCTCCCTAGCAACCATTGTCGAGCACCTTAACAACCAAAATCCATAGAGGGATATCTTCCATTCTGAATGTCACAGAGGCATGGGAGTTGGTTTATATCATTCATACTGACAAGCAGCCTTTGGAGTTTCATGATTGGCAGCTGTCAAGCCACTCCTAGCAACTAAACAGAGTACCCTAGCAACCGTTTAGCAATAACTATATCTCTGCACCAGAAAATCAGAGAGACTTCTGGGTTCATTTATTTCAATCAGGATGGCAAGGAGACTTGATAAGTATCACTATGGTAACTGCCTAGCAACCACATGGGGTTACCCTAGCAACCGAGTAACAAATCACATATCTCTGCACCAGAAAATCAGAGAGACTTCTGGGTTGATTTATTTCAATCAGGATGGCAAGGAGACTTCATTAGTATCACTAAGGTAACTGCCTAGCAACCAGATGGGGTTACCCTAGCAACCGAGTAACAAATCAAATATCTCTGCACCAGAAAATCATAGAGACTTCTGGGTTGATTTATTTCAATCAGGATGTCAATGAGACTTGATAAGTATCACTATGGTAACTGTCTAGCAACCACATTGGGTTACCCTAGCAACCGAGTAACAAATCACATATCTCTGGACCAGAAAATCGTAGAGACTTCTGGGTTGGTTTATTTCAATCAGGATGTCAAGAACACTTGATAAGTATCACTATGGTGACTGCCTAACAACCAGATGGGGTTACCCTAGCAACCGAGTAACAAATCACATATCTCTGCAACAGAAAATCGTAGAGACTTCTGGGTTGATTTATTTCAATCAGGATGGCAAGAAGACTTGATAAGTATCACTATGGTAACTGCCTAGCAACCATATGGGGTTACCCTAGCAACCGAGTAACAAATCACATATCTCTGCAACAGAACAACATAAAGACTTCTGGCTTTGTTCATGGGACTCAGGGTAGCAAGGATCAATCAATCTATCAATCCATCTATCTATCTATCTATCTATCTATCTGAGGGTCAGTATCTATCTATCTATCTATCTATCTATCTATCTGTCTCTCTGTCTGTCTGTTGTCTATCTATCTATCTGAGGGTCAATGTCTATCTATCTATCGATCTATCTATCTATCTGAGGGTAAATATCTATCTATCTATCTCTCTATCTATCTGAGTGTCTGTCTATCTATCTATCTATCTATCTATCTAGCAACTAAGTTAAACTTTAAACTACTTTAAACTAATTTAAACTAAACTAATTTAAACTATAAACTACTTTAAACTATAAACTACTTTAAACTAATTTAAACTAATTTAAACTTCAAACTAATTTAAACTACAAACTAATTTATACATCAAACTAATTTAAACTACAAACTAATTTAAACTATAAACTACTTTAAACTTTAAACTAATTTAAACTAATTTAAACTTCAAACTACTTTAAACTTCTTCAAACTTTCTGGTCCAAACTTTCACAAGCCAACTTAAAGTTTGTCTCGACTAACTTTTTTTCTAGTTATTATTATTATTATTATTACTTCTGAGACTAAAATTACCAAGACTAACTCCTCCTAGAGCTTTTAAGCTACAGGCACCAAACTCGGCACAGACCTTCAGACTAATCCGAATAGTGTGCTATATCTTTTCTAACTGATCGGACTTACGGTTTTCCTAAAAAATGACGATCAAACTCGGAAAAAACTCCCATTGACGTAACATTGCGGAATGTTCAGAAATTCAAATTCCAACTGACATTTTCACACACACAGACAAAAAGGGCCTGTCAGCCCTGCATCTCTCCCTCTCTCTCTCCCTCAGAGGATTTATTTTATCAAGCAGCCAAAAAGTAATGACCTAAAATCTTCATAGCCACACGCTAAAACATGCTAAAAACGTGCTAGCATCTATCTGAGGGTCAATATCTATCTATCTATCTATCTATTTATCTATCTATCTATCTATCTATCTATCTATCTATCTGTCTGTCTGTCTGTCTGTCTGTCTGTCTGTCTATCTATCTATCTGAGGGTAAATATCTATCGCTCTCTCTCTCTCTAAATATCTATATCTATCTCTCTATATATCTAAGGGTAAATATCTATCTATATATATATCTATCTATCTATCTATCTATCTATCTATCTATCTATCTATCTATCTATCTATCTAGCAACTAAGTTAAACTTTTTTAACACTACACTGTAGAACTGGCTCATTAGAGTCATTCATTTGGGAATCAGACTAAACTGGTCACACTGTAAGTTTCACACTGTAGATTCAAAAGAACTGGCTCATTAGAGTCATTAATATTGTAATCAGACTACACCGGTCACACTGTATGTTTCACATTGTAGATTCAAAAGAACCGGCTCATTAGAGTCATTTATTTGGGAATCAGACTACACTGGTCACACTGTATGTTTCACATTTTAGATTCAAAAGAACTGGCTGATTAGAGTCATTAATTTCGGAATCAGACTACACTGGTCACACTGTATATTTCACACTGTAGATTCAAAAGAACCGGCTCATTAGAGTCATTAATTTGGGAATCAGACTACACTGGTCACACTGTATGTTTCACACTGTAGATTCAAAAGAACCGGCTCATTAGAGTCATTAATGTTGTAATCAGACTACACTGGTCACACTGTATGTTTCACACTGTATATTCAAAGAACCGGCTCATTAGAGTCATTTGTTTGGGAATCAGCCTACACTGGTCACACTGTATGTTTCACACTGTGGATTCAAATGAACTGGCTCATTGGAGTCATTTGTTTGGGAATCAGTCTACACTGGTAACACATGCTAGCATCGCCTAGCGAAGTGTTAAAACATGCTAAAAAAGTGCTAGCATCATGCTAACACATGCTAGCATCGCCTAGCGAAGTGCTAAAACATGCTAAAAACATACTAGCATCATGCTAACACATGCTAGCATCGCCTAGCGAAGTGCTAAAAATGCTAAAAGCGTCTTAGCATCATGCTTAACACATGCTTAGCATCGCCTAGCGAAGTGCTAAATCATGCTAAAAGCGTCTAGCATCATGCTAACACATGCTTAGCATCGCCTAGCTAAGTGCTTAAAACATGCTAAAAATGTGCTTAGCATCATGCTTAACACATGCTTAGCATCGCCTAGCGAAGTGCTAAAAAATGCTAAAAACGTGCTAGCATCATGCTAACACATGCTAGCATCGCCTAGCGGAGTGCTAAAACATGCTAAAAACATGCTAGCATCATGATAACACATGTTATCATCGCCTAGCGAAGTGTTAAAACATGCTAAAAACATGCTAGCATCATGCTAACACATGCTAGCATCGCCAAGCGAAGTGCTAAAAGATGCTAAAAACATGCTAGCATCATGCTAACACATGCTAGCATCACCTAGCGAAGTTCTAAAAAATGCTAAAAACATGCTAGCATCTATCTGTCTGTCTATCTATCTATCTATCTGAGGGTAAATATCTATCTATCTATCTATCTATCTATCTATCTATCTATAGGGATATCGTCCATTCTGAATGTCACAGGTTTGGGAGTTGGTTTATATCATTCATACTGACAAGCAGCCTTTGGAGTTTCATGATTGGCAGCTGTCAAGCCACTCCCTAGCAACTAAACAGAGTACCCTAGCAACCGTTTAGCAATAACTATACCTCTGCACCAGAAAATCAGAGAGACTTCTGGGTTCATTTATTTCAATCAGGATGGCAAGGAGACTTGATAAGTATCACTATGGTAACTGCCTAGCAACCACATGGGGTTACCCTAGCAACCGAGTAACAAATCACATATCTCTGCACTAGAAAATCAGAGAGACTTCTGGGTTGATTTATTTCAATCAGGATGGCAAGGAGACTTGATAAGTATCACTATGGTAACTGCCTAGCAACCACATGGGGTTACCTTAGCAACCGAGTAACAAATCACATATCTCTGCATCAGAAAAACGTAGAGACTTCTGGGTTGGTTTATTTCAATCAGGATGGCAAGGACACTTCATTAGTATCACTATGGTAACTGCCTAGCAACCAGATGGGGTTACCCTAGCAACCGAGTAACAAATCACATATCTCTGCAACAGAACAACATAAAGACTTCTGGCTTTGTTCATGGGACTCAGGGTAGCAAGGATCAATCAATCAATCAATCAATCAATCAATCAATCCATCCATCCATCCATCCATCCATCTATCTGAGGGTCAATATCTATCTATCTGTCTCTCTGTCTGTCTGTTGTCTATCTATCTATCTGAGGGTCAATGTCTATCTATCTATCTATCTATCTATCTATCTATCTGAGGGTAAATATCTATCTATCTATCTATCTATCTATCTATCTATCTATCTAGCAACTAAGTTAAACTTTAAACTACTTTAAACTAATTTAAACTAAACTGATTTAAACTATAAACTACTTTAAACTATAAACTACTTTAAACTAATTTAAACTTCAAACTAATTTAAACTACAAACTAATTTAAACTTCAAACTAATTTAAACTATAAACAAATTTAAAATTCAAACTACTTTAAACTTCTTCAAACTTTCTGGTCCAAACTTTCACAAGCCAACTTAAAGTTTGTCTCGACGAACTTTTTTTTTCTAGTTACTATTATTATTATTATTATTATTCTGAGACTAAAATTACCAAGACTAACTCCTCCTAGAGCTTTTAAGCTACAGGCACCAAACTCGGCACAGACCTTCAGACTAATCCCGAATAGTGTGCTATATCTTTTCTAACTGATCGGACTTACGGTTTTCCTAAAAATGACGATCAAACTCGGAAAAAACTCCCATTGACTTAACATTGCGGAATGTTCAGAAATTTAAATCCCAACTGACATTTTCACACACACAGACAAAAAGGGCCTGTCAGCCCTGCATCTCTCCCTCTCTCTCCCTCATTGCATAGATATTTTGTATTGAACATAGCTCTGGATCACAGTGTCATAGAGACAAGGGGGCGGGCTCATTTTACTCAGACGACCAATCAGTCTCTCGGGATCATTGTGAAGCTATCAAGCCACACCCTAGCAACAATTTAAAGCACCTTAGCAACAACTCCCATAGACTTCTAATGAAAGACATCAAAGGGATATCTCCGGATAGAAGTGTCATAGAAACACAAGGGTGGTCTTGTTTGACTCGGGACAGCAAACAGCCAATCATGAATCACCTCAACACTTCCTAGCCCCTCCCTAGCAACCATTGTCGAGCACCTTAGCAACCAAAATCCATAGAGGGATATCTTCCATTCTGAATGTCACAGAGGCATGGGAGTTGGTTTATATCATTCATACTGACAAGCAGCCTTTGGAGATTCATGATTGGCAGCTGCCAAGCCACTCCCTAGCAACTAAACAGAGTACCCTAGCAACCGTTTAGCAATAACAATATCTCTGCACCAGAAAATCAGAGAGACTTCCGGGTTGACTTATTTCAATCAGGATGGCAAGGACACTTGATTAGTATCACTATGGTAACTGCCTAGCAACCACATGGGGTTACCGTAGCAAGAGAGTAACAAATCACATATCTCTGCATCAGAAAAACGTAGAGACTTCCGGGTTGACTTATTTCAATCAGGATGGCAAGGACACTTGATTAGTATCACTATGGTAAATGCCTAGCAACCAGATGGGGTTACCCTAGCAACCGAGTAACAAATCACATATCTCTGCATCACAAAAACGTAGAGACTTCCGGGTTGACTTATTTCAGTCAGGATGGCAAGGAGACTTCATTAGTATCACTATGGTAACTGCCTAGCAACCAGATGGGGTTACCCTAGCAACCGACTAGCAAATCACATATCTCTGCATCACAATAGCGTAGAGACTTCGGGTTGACTTATTTCAATCAGGATGGCAAGGAGACTTCATTAGTATCACTATGGTAACTGCCTAGCAACCAGATGGGGTTACCCTAGCAATCGAGTAACAAATCACATATCTCTGCATCAGAAAAGCGTAGAGACTTCGGGTTGACTTATTTCAATCATGATGGCAAGGACACTTGACTAGTATCACTACGGTAACTGCCTAGCAACCAGATGGGGTTACCCTAGCAACCGAGTAACAAATCACATATCTCTGCATCACAAAAGCGTTCAGACTTCGGGTTGACTTATTTCAATCAGGATGGCAAGGACACTTCATTAGTATCACTATGGTAAGTGCCTAGCAACCAGATGGGGATACCCTAGCAACCGAGTAACAAATCACATATCTCTGCATCACAAAAGCGTAGAGACTCCGGGTTGACTTATTTCAATCAGCATGGCAAGGAGACTTCATTAGTATCACTATGGTAACTGCCTAGCAACCAGATGGGGTTACCCTAGCAACCGACTAGCAAACCACATATCTCTGCATCACAAAAACGTAGAGACTTCCGGGTTGACTTATTTCAATCAGGATGGCAAGGAGACTTCATTAGTATCACTATGGTAACTGCCTAGCAACCAGATGGGGTTACCCTAGCAACCGACTAACAAATCACATATCTCTGCATCACAAAAACGTAGAGACTTCCGGGTTGACTTATTTCAATCAGGATGGCAAGGAGACTTGATTAGTATCACTATGGTAACTGCCTAGCAACCAGATGGGGTTACCCTAGCAATCGAGTAACAAATCACATATCTCTGCATCAGAAAAACGTAGAGACTTCCGGGTTGACTTATTTCAATCAGGATGGCAAAGACACTTCATTAGTATCACTACGGTAACTGCCTAGCAACCAGATGGGGTTACCCTAGCAACCGAGTAACAAATCACATATCTCTGCATCACAAAAACGTTCAGACTTCCGGGTTGACTTATTTCAATCAGGATGGCAAGGACACTTCATTAGTATCACTATGGTAAGTGCCTAGCAACCAGATGGGGATACCCTAGCAACCGAGTAACAAATCACATATCTCTGCATCACAAAAACGTAGAGACTCCCGGGTTGACTTATTTCAATCAGCATGGCAAGGAGACTTCATTAGTATCACTATGGTAACTGCCTAGCAACCAGATGGGGTTACCCTAGCAACCGACTAGCAAACCACATATCTCTGCATCACAAAAACGTAGAGACTTCGGGTTGACTTATTTCAATCAGGATGGCAAGGAGACTTCATTAGTATCACTATGGTAACTGCCTAGCAACCAGATGGGGTTACCCTAGCAACCGACTAACAAATCACATATCTCTGCATCACAAAAACGTAGAGACTTCCGGGTTGACTTATTTCAATCAGGATGGCAAGGAGACTTGATTAGTATCACTATGGTAACTGCCTAGCAACCAGATGGGGTTACCCTAGCAACCGAGTAACAAATCACATATCTCTGCATCACAAAAACGTAGAGACTTCCGGGTTGACTTATTTCAATCAGGATGGCAAAGACACTTCATTAGTATCACTATGGTAACTGCCTAGCAACCAGATGGGGTTACCCTAGCAACCGAGTAACAAATCACATATCTCTGCACCAGAAAACATTACAGACTTCCGGGTTGACTTATTTCACTCAGGATGGAAAGTAGCCATGTATTGTATTACCTTGGTAACTGCATAGCAACCACATGGGCTTATCCTAGCAAACGAGTAACAAATCACATATTTCTGCACCAGAAAATCATACAGACTTCTGGGTTGATTTATTTATGACCATAATTTTTGTTCTTTTCAAGTTATAACATGCTGTTTGACGAGTTTTGCCACGGCAAGCACCACTCTCATTTTCTTCAGGAAATGTACCTATCTAGTTTTTATTTTTATTTTTATTTTTATATCTCCATACAAAACTTCGGCACGTAACTCGTCCCGCACCGTTTGGCGTAGACCCATGAATGAGGTGTCAAATCGAACGGCCTATTGATGACACGTGTGCTATGACTTTTATAAGCGATCGGGGGTATGGTATTTGCCCCAGGGGCAAAAAAGCGGCCGAAAAATCCCATAGACAAATCCCATTGCGACAAACTTTGACGCGTCACAGCTCCGATCGAGGATTTCACAGAAATGTGTGATTTGCCACA
>NW_026266362.1:0-2500 GCF_025860055.1 Xyrauchen texanus
TTGTGCCCTATTGCTAATGAAGAGCAATGAATGAAGTAGCTGCGAGTCTCTTACAGACTTTGTTGCTCAAGTCCCAGAGCTTCAGCGTTCTGTCATAGCTGCCGGAGACGATTCAAGCATTGTCGAGGAGAAACTGAGCAGACAAAACCTTCCCGCTGTGGCCTGTGAGCGTGTGCTGTGAAGGGAGAAATAAAACCCAAATAATTCAGATCTTCTGCAGCACAGAAAGTGTTTAATTTGAGCTGTGTAGTTTTGATTGTATACGAACAGAATCAGGTCTCAGTATGATTTTTGAGATCAGTCGACCACTCTCCTTAAGTCCCGCCCTCCCGTGTGTTGTGCTGATGTTGGACGCAGCTGTTTCGGGTCTCACTTAAATCTCTAAAAGACCCGTATTCAGCAGAATCGGCAATAATATCAGCTGCCACCTCAAACCAGCAATGCACAACTAGAGCATGCTGGGAAACATTTGCAGGGGCTGCTGGGAGGGTTGGAGGGACTGTAAGGTGACTTGGACATCAGACCTTTTACATCGCATCATTGACCTTATACCCATCAAATAAACCCTAGCGCACTTTGAACATTGACGTTTGGATGCAGAAACATTAGCTTTACACTTTCATTAATTCACAACCTCCAGCTCTAATGATTTTAAGAGGAGCGGTAGAACTAAAAGCGTACAGATTTATGAAGAAATTTCACTCCTAACATTCAGTTAACATTTTTAAATAAACAAAAATAGTTTCAGATGTGGATAAAAGACACCAAAACGTATCAATAATGAACTAAACAACATGAACAAGAACAATAGGGGAGGACCGAGGAGTGAGCCTTGCGGTACACCTAATAACTTAACAATACCATAAGTTAAATTAACAACAAGAACTCAAGAAATGTGAACGTTTACAGATACATTTGGCTTAAAAGAAAAGCTGTATTCCCGCTTCTTTCTGGAAAAGGACGGGAGGCGGGGCTTCTACGACGTGGTTCATAGTAAAGTACGACCAATAGCTGGAATCAAGTAGACACGTATATTTTCAGAACTTACCAGGTAGTCCAACTTCCTCGCTCACTTTCCTGCAAGCATGTCTTTATTCGTCCGGTCTCTGTACATGTATGACGTCGTGTCGTACAACTCCGGGTGCCCACACACCGCTACAACAATCGTTTCATCCATTTTTCCATATTTCTTCAGCTGCTACGTCAGTACGACAATCGCAATGCTGATAGGCTTTCGCGACACCGCATCATGCATATTTTACACTTGAGTTGAAAATTTTTATATACACAGACAGACAGACACAGATACACACAGACACACAACGACACACACAGAAAGACAAACAGATAGACACAAAACAACACAGACAGATAGACAAACACACATACAGAAAGACACAAACAGACACACAAACACACACACACAAACACATACACAGACAGACACACAACGACACACACAGACACAAACACACAGACAGACACACAACACCACAGACAGATAGACAAACACACATACAGAAAGACACAAACAGACACACATACACACACACACAAACACATACACAGACAGACACACAACGACACACACAGAAAGACACACACACACACACACACACACACACACACACATACAGAAAGACAAAGACACAAACAAACACACAAACACACACACAGACAGACAGACACACATACAGAAAGACATACAGACACAAACAGATAGACAGACACACACACACGCACAGACACACAAACAGACAGACAGACACACACGCACAGACAGACACACACACAGAATGACAGATACACACACAGACACAAAACGACACACACAGAAAGACACACAACAACACAGACAGATAGACAAACACACATACAGAAAGACACAAACACACACAAACACACACAGACAGACAAACAGAAACACAAACACACACACAGACACACAAACACATACACACAGAAAGACACACACACACATACAGAAAGACACACACACACATACAGAAAGACATAGACAAAGAGACACACAAACACACACACAGACAGACAGACACACAACGACACACACAGAAAGACACACACACACACACACAGAAAGACACACACACATACAGAAAGACAAAGACACAAACAAACACACAAACACACACACAGACAGACAGACACACATACAGAAAGACATACAGACACAAACAGATAGACAGACACATGCACAGACACACAAACAGACAGACAGACACACACACAGAATGACAGATACACACACAGACACAAAACGACACACACAGAAAGACACACAACAACACAGACATATAGACAAACACACATACAGAAAGACACAAACACACACAAACACACACACAGACAGACAAACAGACACACAAACACACACACAGACAAACAGACACACAAACACATACACACAGAAAGACACACACACACATACAGAAAGACACACACACACATACAGAAAGACATAGACAAACAGACACACAAA
>NW_026266362.1:5000-20000 GCF_025860055.1 Xyrauchen texanus
TGACACACACACACACAGAAAGACACACAAACACAAACACACACACAGAAAGACAAACACAGACACAGATAAACACACACACACACACACACAGACACACAAACACAAGCAGACAGACAGACACAAACACACACAGATACACAGAGAGACACACACACACACACACACACACACACACACACACAGAGAGAGAGACAAACACACAGACACACAGCCAGAAACACACACACACAGCCAGAAACACACACACACACACACAGACAGACAGACACAAAGACACACCCGCACAAAAAACAGACAGAGACACACACAAAAACAGACAGACACACATACAGAATGACACAGACACACAGATAGACAGACACAAAGACACACCCGCACAAAAAAACAGACAGAGACACACACAAAAACAGACAGACACACATACAGAATGACACAGACACACAGATAGACAGAAACACACACAAACAGACAGACAGACAGAAACACACACACACACACACAAACACACACACAGACAGACACACACAGATACAAACACAGACAGACAGACAGAAACACAGACAGACACAAACAAAAACAGACAGACACAGATAAACACAGAATGACACACACACACACACACACAGAAACACACACAGACACAAACACAGACAGACACAAACAAAAACAGACAGACACAAACACACATTGATTTTAAGTGTTCGAGTCTATGTACCATAGACTAAAAAAAGATGGCCGACGCCCCTTCGCTCTTTTCCATTGGTGAGAACTGAAGCCGCAAGTGTCCCGATATGGCACTGACATCTTGGGACTTGAGTCTGCGCAGTTGCGATTTCGGGACCAGACCTGCGCAGTAGTGAGCAGGAAGTAAAGCCGCGAAATCAAGGCCCCGCCCTCACTCTCGCTGAATCAATCGCAAGCACACGCCCCTGCACTTTTGACTTATGACGGTGTGAAATAATTAATTATAGAAATTTTGATATTAAATTTAAAGCTCCAATCTCCTCAGTCCTCCGAAGATCCCGAAAAAAGTCAGTTGGTGCTTCAGTGACTACTTCGGCTCAGAGAACCTGTCAATCACAGCTGTCAATCATGATGTCACAGCACCGTTTTCATAGCATCAAATTACTAAAAACAAACACTTGAAATGACATCAACGTGATAGAAACTACAGTAAATGACAGAAACTATCTTTGGAAAAAAGATATGTGAAGTGTAATTTAATTGTTTAGTTGGTCTCACGTCCCGTTGAATAACATGGGGAGGCGGGGCTTATGACCTATACTAGGACCAGTCACTGGGGGGCGATCGAGACATTTTGGCTTCACTTTTGAGGGCTTGTGCGGCACACTTGGTATGTACATGTGATTCAGTGATATTCTCACCCGCAGTCTGAAGTCGTCAACAGTCCAAATTCTGCTCGCAAAATCGTTAGATAGATACGACCCCTGCAATACACAAACACACCGCGTTCAGTTCTGCTCGAGTCAAATCAGTTCAAACCAATTCAGGTTGGCTGGGAATTTCTTAATTTTAAAAGCATCTCCATTGCTTTGAGCTTCATTTTCACGGGGCGGTTTATCGTTGTCCTTCAGTCCCGCCCTCCTGTGTGTTGTGTTGATGTTGGACGCTGCTGTTTTGGGTCTCGCTTAATTCTCTAAAAGACTCTTAATGCGGCAGAAACATCCATAATATCAGCTGCCACCTCAAACCAGCAACGCAAAACTAGAGCATGCTGGGAAACTTAAACAAGGGGCTGCTGCGAGGGACCAAAAAGGGACTCTGGTAGGTGTCTTCATGGAAAACACTAACAAGCGTTGCACTCGGTGGATTGTCGTTTGTAACTGTAAATCTCTGCAATAATATTGGTGGTGGTGGAGGCATAGTGGGCTAAAGCACATAACTTGTAATCAGAAGGTTGCTGGTTCGATCCCCACAGCCACCACCATTGTGTCCTTGAGCAAGGCACTTAACTCCAGGTTGCTCCGGGGGGATTGTCCCTGTAATAAGTGCACTGTAAGTCGCTTTGGATAAAAGCGTCTGCAAAATGCATAAATGTAAATGTGATGCACTTATATCCAGCTCTAGTGACTAATACAGAATAACTTACCGCACTGTCAAACTCTATACTGGTGATTCCAGCATTACTGCCGGTCAGTGCTCCTTTGGGTTCACACCGCCCTGGACAAAAAAATAAGCTTTTAAACACTTTTTAAAGGAGGAAACACTGAAATTCTGCGGTTGCACTGTTGAGTTTCACAAGGTTTAGAGCAAAATTTGGACAATTTCCTCTTTGAAACGACTGAAGGTCTCAGCTTGAAAACTTGAGATCACGGGCCGGTTTTACGTTCTCTTTGAGTCCCGCCCTCCTGTGTGTTACGTTGATGTTGGACGCTGCTGATTCGAGTCTCTAGTTCTTCAAAAGACTCTTAATTCAGCAAAAACATCCATAATATCAGCTGCCACCTCAAACCAGCAACGCACAACTCCAGCGTGCTGGGAAAACTCATGAGGAGCTGCTGGGAGGGAAGAAAAGGGACTGGAAGGAGACGACGGTGTCAGACCTTTTACATCACATCATTGACCTTTGACCCTTGATGAAAACTGTGGTTGATAATATCCATACACTACCTGATATGACCTCCCAGAGTTTGACCCGGCGGTCCATTCCTCCTGTGGCGAGCAGACGAGAACCAGGACCAAACCTCACAGCGTTCACTTCTCCATCATGGGCGTCCTGCACATATAAACGTTCATCTGAAGATTGTAAACATTATTGGAGGCTTTTTTGGTCACATTAGACCATTATTTTACAATTAGTACACCGTATGTGTATAAAGTGAGCTTTCAAATTCAGCCAAAATATGCAGGAGCTCACGAGGTTAAAGGTCTCAGCTTGAAAACTTGAGATCACGGGCCGTTTTTTCGTTCTCTTTGAGTCCCGCCCTCCTGTGTGTTACGTTGATGTTGGACGCTGCTGATTCGAGTCTCTAGTTCTTTAAAAGACTCTTAATTCAGCAAAACATCCATAATATCAGCAGCCACCTCAAACCAGCAATACACCACTAAAGTACGCTGGGATAAAAAAGAAAGGGGCTGCTGGGACGGTCAAAAAGGGACTGGAAGGAGATGACGGCGTCAGACCTTTTACATCACATCATTGACCTTGTGGACAATAAATAAATAAATAAATAAAATGCCATATAAAAGTAAATATACTCACAAAGATGTGCAGAGCAGTTGAGGGAACCCGGATGTCGGTACACGCCGATGGCACTTCCGCGGTTTCAGCAGACGTCCCGAACGAGTTCACAGAACGACGTCTTCTAATGGAGAGAAAGACGGGCTGTTCTGTACTCGTTTTGAATGACTATATTGTCTTACTTTAACAAGCATGGATTCTTAGTAAAGAGGGGCATTCATGGACTAAAGCGTGTATAATTGCACAATGTTACATGGCAATATTATTAGATAAGCATGTGACATTCTCTTCAAATCAAAATGTTTTGCAGTAAATTTAGTCACAATTGCTATTTCACCGTTCATGCACAAAAACACACATAAAGGTGGACAAGACAGACAATTCTAGGGCGAGTACCTATAGTACTAAATCATCTCCATTTATATGTACATATATATACACACACTACCAGTCAATAGTTTTGAAACGCGACTGAAATGTTTCTCACAATCTTAAAAATCTTTTGATCTGAAGGCGTTTGATTACATGTATGAAATTGGTTTTGTCGACAAAAATATAATTGTGCCAATCTCGATTTGAAGATGCTAAAATATAACAGTTTTGATTTATTTTGGATTTTGTTTAGTCACAGCATAATTCCATTTATGTTATTCCATAGTTTTGATGACTTTACTATTATTCTAAAATGTGAAAAGAAAAAAGAAGAAAAAAAAAGAAAATATTTATATTTATATATATATATATATATATATATATATTTATGTACATACACACACACACATATAATAAAGAACGTGTATGTGTTTCAAAACATTTGACCTGTAGTGTGTGTGTGTGTGTGTGTGTGTGTGTGTGTGTGTGTGTGTGTGTGTGTGTGTGTGTATGTGTGTGTGTGTGATATATATATATATACGTTCATGCACGTATTAAATTCAAGGCCCTGATGCTGGCATATAAAACAGTCACTGGGTCTGCTCCAGCATACCTAAAAACATTTATGCAGAGCTACGTTCCCACCAGAAACCTGCGGTCGGCTAAGGAACGTCGCCTTGTCGTACAAAAACAAAGAGGCACCAAAACACTTTTCCGGACTTTCAGTTTCATCATACCACGGTGGTGGAATGACCTTCCCAACTCAATCCGGGTAGCTAACTCACTCTCTATCTTCAAAAAACGGCTAAAAACACATCTTTTCCAAAAGCACTTAACCGGTCACTTAAAAAATTATTTTTTCACATTTTAGAATAATGTGAAAGTTTTTTTTAATGAAATAAATTAATATGGTGGAACAATTATATTTTTGTCAACAAAACTAATTTCAAACATTTACTATATATATACACACACACACATATATTATATATATATATATATATATATATATATATATATATATATATTAGGGCTGTCGATTTAACACGTTAATTCAGTGCGATAAATTTGACAAAAAATAACGTGTTGAACAAAATTAATGCAATTAATCTCAATGCCCCCGAACCGTAATATGGAAGATTCCTGAGAAATGCGTGTAGTACCACCTGTTTACTCCAGGGGGCAGTAAGTGAAACTTCAGCTGTATGAGCAACACACAGTTTATACAGTGAAGAAACACTTCAGCAGAACAACACAAACATGCGTTACATTCTTGCGTTCTAAACACTTGATGAAGCGCAAATTCGAATTTAAGAGATCTCAAGATGTGTTCTAAGTATTAAACTATATTTAACTTGACACAGTGACCTAAATATTTATGTTTATGACACAACACACCTGAGACGCTGACACAAGCATGTCTGATCGATGTCAATAATGCAATGCAATTTAATTACATGAATTTTTACTTTTATAATATACATTATATTTATAATCATTATAATAATTGTATCATTATATTGACCAGCCCTATAAAACCTCCACATCTTACACACTAACAACTGCACACACAGAAATGGCAAGACTTCTATTTCCACATTTCTACCACATAAAGACTTGCATAATCCCTTCCTCAGTCATTCTGAAATATAACCCTCTCCCGGGAGTTTAGCATTTTTTTTGGGTTCACGTTAGCAGTTTAAAACAGTGTCACTCAAGTCACACACAAACACATTCTGACACCACAGTATGCATCACCTGGAGTCGGACGGGATGAAACCAGGTTGGACAGAATCAGACAAGCTGCAGACACAGAAAGAGTGAACAATGAGACACCCACACCCACACACACACACACACACACACACACACACACCAGTTTATTTTATTATTTTAGGACTCATAGACTCAATAATTTGCGGTTCCCCAACCAGGGACAATGCACGGATTGCACCTACTATTTTTAAACGTGCCTAATTGTGTTTTAAAGGTCTCCTACAACAGATTTACATGCATCCAACGTCAAAAAACACTTTAATTTGCTCATAATTTAAATTGCAGCATCACCATTTTTTCCCCAAGTGTCAAAAACGATTCATTCTAAACTCCTCCTTTCAGAGAGTCTACTCTGCTCTGATTGGTCCGTTCTAAAGCATACATTCTAAACTCCTCCTTTCAGAGAGTCTACTCTGCTCTGATTGGTCAGATGTCCCAGTCTGTTGTGATTGGTCTACCGCTTAGTGTAGTGTTTGAGGGCGGGTCAAAGCTGTTCATGAGCAGCCAATGAAGACCAGAGGCGGGTTTTGTGTTACCAAATGACGTAGGCTAGTACAGGAAGTGTCTGGAATTACTAACAACTCGCTTCAGGTGTTCAGAATCGGTTCTATCTTTACGGAGTCAATTACTCCATTTAACTTTTTAATGAAAATATGCACTCTTACGCTCACCTACAACTTATTAATACATACACACACTGTCAAATAAACAGCCATAAAACAATAATAAGCAGTAGCTGATTTTAAAGTGCTCTGAGCTCCCTGCATGCTTGGACAATGTGCAACAGTGTCGCATCTTCACTTTGAAGCGTGCAGCGCATACAGACTATAGATTTGTTTAAATAAAATCAGTTTAAGAATAACATTTGGCCATTTTGCTATGTTTTTCTGTCCCTAAATTTAGGACCTCTTTAAAGGATAATTAAGACTTGTGTTATACCATTTCAGACATTTATGGCCTTACATTTTGGAAACCGAAAACAAGACTTTTTAAGGACGCCAGGGAACACCATTTGCATGTCCAATTAACAGGTTTATACATCTGTAAGTGTCGGACTCACACTTCACCGCTCAAGACGCTTCAGTACATTAGTGATGATATTTTAGGCCTCACAAGTATAGCAAAAGAGTGCACGCACACGCACAATCACACTTCGACACAGAGGATGAGGAAGAGGAGAAGAGGAAGATATAATAAGACTGTAATATACCCGAACATATTAGAGATGGAATCCAGCAGACCGCCAGGAGGAAGAGCCTGAGACGAGGCTTACTGAGACAGAAAACATCTGGATGAATTGTTGAATTGTTGTTACATATAATGCCAACATGAGTGTTTTCACGTGACATTTCTGCGCGTGTGTGTACCTGGGTGTGCGGCTGAGCGGTCTGCTCGGACACGATTCACCCGTTCCCTTCCCAGCATCCTCTGAGAGAACCTCGATGTCATCATCTCTACACCAATCAGATCAAAGCATTCATTGAAATCTCAGAGGATTCCCACCAGGACTCGAGGCACCGAAATGCCACCAAAATACAAAAATACCTCCGTAGAACATAGTGTTTTAATTGCAACATTTGATACATTTACTTTTTTTTTGTCTTTAAATATGAGATCTAATTATTAAAACAGCTCCTTTATGATTCATTCTCATTAGGGTTAATTGTAGTTGAATTAAAAGGATTACACAAGGGGTCTGGGTATGCCAGCGAGTATTGAGGGTGTGCTGAGTGACTCCAGCCGGGTCTCCTTAGCAACCAAATTGGCTCGGTTGCTAGGGAGGGTAGAGTCACGTGGGGTAACCTCCTCGTGGTCGCTATAATGTGGTTCTCGCCTCGGTGGGGCGCGTGGTGAGTTGTGCGTTGATGCCGTGGAGCCTGAAGCCTCCACACGCGCTACGCCTCCACGGTAACGTGCTCAACAAGTCACGTGGTAAAATGCGTGGATTAATGGTCTCAGACGCTGAGGCAACAGTGATTCGTCCTCCGCCACCCGGATTGAGGCGAGTCACTACGCCAACACGAGGACTAAGAGCGCGTTGGGAATTGGGCGCTACAAATTGGGAAGAAAAATTTAAATAATTAAATCTATAATTAAAACGTTATTCGACCTATACCCTAAACCAGGGGTGTCCACACTTTTTTGCGTGATGATCTACTTTTAAATGACCAACTCAATAAGATCTACCAACTAAAAAAAAACACAATTTTGTTAAAAAAAATGCTTGTTGGGACTACTGCATGTATCCCTACATGGAATTCATCTTCTAATTAATGTTGATTTCATTCAGTTTTAACACTAAACCCAAAACACCTACAGCACAACATAAACAATAGCCAGGGCGCTTACCTTATTCTGATGATTTGCACTGAATTGAATCAGACAGTTTTGTATAATCCGGGCATTCGCTGCTGGTAGCTAGCCACAAAAACTGCTAGCTTCACGAATGTCGCGCTCTGTTCTAAGAAGCCCTTGGAAGGCACGTAACCTGGTTGTCATGACAACTAAATAAACAAAAATCTTGCCTGGTCAAAATGTACTTGACAAGTGCAAGTCTATGTTTATTTTACACGTACCATATAATTACTGTTTCTTTTACACGTACTATAGAATTACTATGTTTCTTTTACAAGTACCATAGAATTACTGTTTCTTTTACACGCACTCATAGAATTACTGTTTCTTTCACACGTACCATAGAATTACTATGTTTCTTTTACAAGTACCATAGAATTACTGTTTCTTTTACACGTACCATAGAATTACTGTTTCTTTTACACTTACCATAGAATTACTGTTTCTTTTACACGTACCATAGAATTACTGTTTCTTTTACACGTACCATAGAGTTACTGTTTCTTTTACACGTACCATAGAATTACTATGTTTCTTTTACACGTACCATAGAATTACTATGTTTCTTTTACACGTACAATAGAATTACTGTTTCTTTTACACTTACCATAGAATTATGTAGCATAGAATTACTGTTTCTTTTACACGTACCATATAATTACTGTTTCTTTTACACGTACTATAGAATTACGATGTTTATTTTACACGTACCATAGAATTGCTGTTTCTTTTACATTTACCATAGAATTACTATGTTTCTTTTACACTTACAATAGAATTATGTAGCATAGAATTACTGTTTCTTTTACACGCTACTCATAGAATTGCTGTTTCTTTTACATTTACCATAGAATTACCTATGTTTCTTTTACACGCACCATAGAATTACTGTTTCTTTTACATTTACCATAGAATTATATAGCATAGAATTACTATGTTTCTTTTACACATACCATAGAATTACTGTTTCTTTTACACTTAGTATAGAATTACTGATATTTATTTTACACTTACCATAGAATTGCTGTTTCTTTTACATTTACAATAGAATTACTATGTTTCTTTTACACGCACCATAGAATTACTGTTTCTTTTACATTTACCATAGAATTATATAGCATAGAATTACTATGTTTCTTTTACACATACCATAGAATTACTGTTTCTTTTACACGTAGTATAGAATTACTGATATTTATTTTACACTTACCATAGAATTGCTGTTTCTTTTACATTTACAATAGAATTACTATGTTTCTTTTACACGTACCATAGAATTACTATGTTTCTTTTACACGCATAATAGAATTACTGTTTCTTTTACACGTACTCATAGAATTATGTAGCATAGAATTACTATGTTTCTTTTACACGTAACCATATAATTACTGTTTCTTTTACACGTACTCTGGAATTACTGATGTTTATTTTACACGTACCATAGAATTGCTGTTTCTTTTACATTTACCATAGAATTACTATGTTTCTTTTACACGTACAATAGAATTATGCAGCATAGAATTACTGTTTCTTTTACACCTACCATAGAATTGCTGTTTCTTTTACATTTACCATAGAATTACTGTTTCTTTTACACGCACCATAGAATTACTGTTTCTTTTACACGTAGTATAGAATTACTGATATTTATTTTACACTTACCATAGAATTGCTGTTTCTTTTGCATTTACCATAGAATTACTGTTTCTTTTACACGTACCATAGAATTATGTAGCATAGAATTACTGATTCTTTTACACGTACCATAGAATTATGTAGCATAGAATTACTGTTTCTTATACACGTACCATAGAATTGCTGTTTCTTTTACATTTACCATAGAATTATGTAGCATAGAATTACTGTTTCTTTTTACACGTACCATATAATTACCGTTTCTTTTACACGTAGTATAGAATTACTGATATTTATTTTACACTTACCATAGAATTGCGTGTTTCTTTTACATTTACCATAGAATTACTATGTTTCTTTTACACGTACCATAGCATTATGTAGCATAGAATTACTGATTCTTTTACACGCACTCATAGGATTACTGTTTCTTTTACATTTACCATAGAATTACTATGTTTCTTTTACATTTACCATAGAATTACTGTTTCTTTTACACGTACCATAGAATTACTATGTTTCTTTTACATTTACCATAGAATTACTGTTTCTTTTACACGTACCATAGAATTACTGTTTCTTTTACATTTACCATAGAATTACTGTTTCTTTTACACGTACCATAGAATTATGTAGCATAGAATTACTATGTTTCTTTTACACGTACCATATAATTACTGTTTCTTTTACACGTACTCTGGAATTACTGATGTTTATTTTACACGTACCATAGAATTGCTGTTTCTTTTACATTTACCATAGAATTACTATGTTTCTTTTACACGTACCAGAGAATTACTATATTTCTTTCACACGTACCATAGAATTACTGTTTCTTTTACACGTACCATAGAATTACTGTTTCTTTTACACGTACCATAGAATTACTATGTTTCTTTCACACGTACCATAGAATTACTGTTTCTTTTACACGTACCATAGAATTACTGTTTCTTTTACACGCTACCATAGAATTACAATGTTTATTTTACACGTACCATAGAATTACAATGTTTATTTTACACGCTACTATAGAATTACTGTTTCTTTTACACGTACTCACAGAATTACTGTTTCTTTTACACGTACCACAGAATTACTGTTTCTTTTACACGTACCACAGAATTACTGTTTCTTTCACACGTGCCATAGAATTACTATATTTCTTTTACACGTACCATAGAATTACTATATTTCTTTTACACGTACCATAGAATTACTGATGTTTATTTTACACGTACCATAGAATTACTGTTTCTTTTACAAATACCATAGAATTACTGTTTCTTTTACACGTACTCATAGAATTACTGTTTCTTTTACACGCACTATAGAATTACTAAGTTTCTTTTAAAGGTACCATAGAATTACTATGTTTCTTTTACACGTACCATAGAATTACTATGTTTCTTTTACACGTACTATAGAATTACTGTTTCTTTTACACGTACCATAGAATTACTGTTTCTTTTACACGTACCATAGAATTACTGTTTCTTTTACACGTACCATAGAATTACTGTTTCTTTTACACGTACCATAGAATTACTGTTTCTTTTACACGTACCATAGAATTACTGTTTCTTTTACACGTAAGATAGAATTACTGTTTCGTTTACACGTACCATAGAATTACTGTTTCTTTTACACGTACCATAGAATTACTGTTTCTTTTACACGTACCATAGAATTACTGTTTCTTTTACACGTAAGATAGAATTACTGTTTCGTTTACACGTACCATAGAATTACTGTTTCTTTTACATGTACCATAGAATTACTGTTTCTTTTACACATACCATAGAATTACTATATTTCTTTTACACGTACCATAGAATTACTATGTTTCTTTCACACGTACCACAGAATTACTGTTTCTTTTACACGTAAGATAGAATTACTGTTTCGTTTACACGCACCATAGAATTACTGTTTCTTTTACACGTACCATAGAATAACTGTTTCTTTTACACATACCATAGAATTACTGTTTCTTTTACACGTACCATAGAATTACTATATTTCTTTTACACATACCATAGAATTACTATATTTCTTTTACACATACCATAGAATTACTATATTTCTTTCATATGTACAATAGAATTACTGTGTTTCTTTTACACGTACCATAGAATTACTATATTTCTTTCACATGTACCATAGAATTACTATATTTCTTTTACACGTACCATAGAATTACTGTTTCTTTTACATGTACCATAGAATTACTGTTTCTTTTACACGTACCATAGAATTACTGTTTCTTTTACACATTTAGTTTTTTTGCTGTACTTGTGAAATGTAATATCAGTCGACCTATACCCTAAACTCTTATATCCATTACAGAAATTGTACCCTAAAAAATTAACTTCTATGTTATTAATTATTTCAGTGATGGGCATCAATAGAAAAAATATATTCACTATAGAACTTTATATGCATACATTTTTTAGTTAAATTTCTGGCATGGAAATTAACATTTTAAAATTCCTTGACAATTCCTGATTTTCCATGGCTGTGGGAATACTGAATTAAATGAAATTTATGCTGGATTAAAAACTCCAAGTTAGTTCATTCAGTTAGTTAATAAGTGATTTTACACCAAGGCTAAAAACAAGTTAAAATATATTAAAAGGTAGACCCTCAAAAGTGTTTGCCAGGTAAAATAATTTCCTAAAAGAAATCCAATAAAATATGTTTCAAAGATGCATGTGATGCATAACGATACGAGTCTGGCAACGTGTGTAAATGATCGGATCATAGTACCGGTGAGTACTGAAATATAAGATGTGTAAAACTCAAAGCAACTCAAACTTACGGGTTTATTGGAAGAGGTTCCTTCGCAGCGTCTGCTAATTCCTTCTGAAGCTTCGCCTGCCTGCGTCTGCAATGACATCAGGTAACACAAATACTTTACCTTTGAGTTTACACACATTTTAACCTGTGCAGAAACACTCCGCCTGCTTCAAACAACCAATCACAGAGGGGGCTCATTTCTGCATGGAAGGTCAGGAATTGAGCCTCCTTTCTTCTGCATGGAAGGTCAGAAACTGATGGGTGTCGACCCATTACACCCATTCTTTTGTCTTGCTGGCTGAGCAATCAATTAGCAAAAGTGAGAACGACTTTCAGTTCATGCACATCAGCAATTCACAGCTCATTTATCAGAGTTGACGAACATCTTTACCTCCATCAAGGTGATATGAACTTTATCACATCAAGATTTTAGGTTTATTTACTTTTATTTACTTCTAGATGCTGGCCAAAATATATTTTAAATGATATTTCATTTATATGGTCGTGCATTTAAAGGCAAAAAATATTCCAATATCACGATTTTATTTTATTTATACAATTTGTATAAAAAGTATCAATTCTAGATCTTGTAACGTCAACATTTATATGAACTTTAAAATCAATTTTTACATCGAATTTCACGTTAATTGTAGTGCAAGAAGAAAAACAGATGAAGTTATATTTATAATCACCTTTTCAGCTTCCTGTTAAGATCCTGATTAATTACACGTATGCTTTTAAAAGTACACTATTAGTACTCAATTACGGTCATCGTAATAATTATTATTATTAGTTTAGCACCTTCCATACATCAAATGTAGCTTAAAGAGTTAGTTCAGCCAAAAATGTACGTTCTCTCATGATTTAGTCACTTTAATTAATCTCAGATGTGTTTCTTTCCTTCTTCAGCAGAGCCGAAATGGAGATTTTTATAAGCACATTTCAGCTGTGTTTGTCCATACAATGAAAGTGAACGGTTGCCGTGAGGCTGCTGGCTGTATGGCGACCCAAAAGTCATATTTAGGCATGATAAAAGTAATCCGCGCGACTCCAGACGCTCAATTAATGTCTTTTGAAGCAAAAACTATTTGAGCGATAATCACCTTAAAATATAGCACGATATACGATTATATCGTAAACCTTCTGCCGAGGGTCGGTGACTATGTTTGCTTTATTGATTGTGCTTTAAAATTTTAATTAATTTAATGAAACACAAAAAACACGACTCAATTCAAATTGCACTTAAACCCTCTGGGGTCGACGGACGCGCCGGCGCGCCCTGCTGGATATTTTCGTCATTACAGCGGAAACAACTTAAAATACTTTATAAAAAACATACATATAAGTGTAAGACATCATTAGAGACTATAAAGGGTAAACTTTTATTTGTGTATACTCACAATAACAACAAAACCTTGTGCTTTTGTAAAATAAAGAAAATAAAAAGGGTGAGCTGTCAGCCGTCTCTGTGTAAATGAGCATATTTCTGAAATGAGTCACAAAAATGAACTGAAACTCCGCGAATACTTATCACACAAACATGAAACATATGTCTAAAGAAAGCTTAAAATGTCTACTTTTAAATAAAACTATTAAAATTTATTCTATCAATGTAATCTGTATGAAACAAAGCGATGTACAGGTTCTCCTGGCTCAGCTTCATTATAGCTAATGTGATCCACCCACCAGCAGAGGGCGCTATTCATACGCTAATGTGCTGAGACGATCAACGCACATGGTGAACGCCCCCGACTGTGCCTTAAAAACAGTTCATTCACTTTTCTGCACATTTGAAAGATCGCACGATACACAAGCGAGGAAACTCATATTTTGGATCAAATAAATGCAGCCTTGGTGAGCAGAAGAGACTTATTTAAATGGTAGTGTAGGTCTAAAATTAAGTAAAGTCTTTATGTAAAGAAAATGTATAGTCAGATTACTTGATTTTGATCATTAAATCTCCTCACATTCATTCTCCATCTGTCACATTCATCATTGATAGGCCCAGAGGAGGGTCTTTTGTCTTCTCAGGTGTGAATTACATCAATATTCATGATAGTTCACGCCTCCTCACATATCGCCTTTCAACACTAAACGTGTCTTACAAAGGTTAAATGACTATATTGTTTTGTATGAATGAGTGATCAGGATACTTTTCACATCATTGTGTAGCACAAACTCTAGGCTACAAGATCCAGTTCTCAAAGGTCTTGTGGACAAATGTTTAGTATGTGTTATATGACCTTATTTCAGTGACTTAACATTTTAGTTTTTTCAAAAACCATGCATAAACGTTATTTTCTCAAAAATACAAACATGTACTCACATATTATTGTAGCCCAGTTTGTGTTGAATACAGTGTTATCAGACTTTAGCCATTAATGTGTTTTTAAGCAACTGAAAAAAGCACAAATGTCAAGGCATGTCAAAACTTCTCCAGGGCCCAAAACAATCTCAGACCCCAGAGGGTTAAACTAAACAAAAAAAGGCAATCAATCCAAATATTTACCGTCTCCATAAGCATCCATCAATGACAACAGGTGCAAAATTACTTTTTGGCTGTGCCAGGGAATGTCACTCCAATTGTTTTATCATTTTTTATCACTTAAATGTTGTTAAGAGTGTATCACAGTGTAAAACATGTCATTTCCTGTTGCCAGTAGGTGGCGCTATGACTATAACTGAATATTGGCACGTAGATGTATTCAGGCCGGGACTCTTATCAAACATGTGACATTTTGTGCAGATTGGACATTTTATGTTTGAGTTACAACAACTTCCTGTTTCATGGCGAAACGTCAAAATTTGTCAAGCCACCACGGACACGGCGTTCAACGAAAACTCAAAAGCGTCGCAAT
>NW_026266362.1:25000-32434 GCF_025860055.1 Xyrauchen texanus
CCGTCAATCCGCACATCTTATCACGTGACTCGTTGTGCATGACACCGCGGAGACTCACAGCATGTGGAGGCTCATGCTACTCTCCACGATCCACACACAACTCAACACACGCCCCATTGAAAGAACCACTAATCACCACCACAAGGAAGTTACCCCATGTGACTCCAGGGGTGGACGTCAGCGTCAATACTCACGAGGTACGCCCGTAATATATACTTTTTAACTAAACTGTTATATATGTCTAAATAATATAAATAATATAACGTATGCTTGAATAAATCTCCCAATTCTTTCAAATAATGACCAAATTTTTTTTTAATCTTTAAGGTTTTAGTAGGAATGACGCTGACACTGACCCCTTGTAATCCGGTACAATCCCAAAAAATAATATATGGTATCGGGACAACCCTAGTGTTAAGCCAGCCATCCTTTAATCTCGGCATCATTATATTGATGATATTATTAAAAAACTGAGACTTTCGCTTTTTCATCAGAAGTGATGTGGTGAAAGTGTTTCCTGGAGCACCTCAGGTCGTGTCTGTTCTGTTGCTCATATTTCTCTGTGTGTAGACGCCCGAGAGAACAGCCTGAAAATCAGACCTCTCCAACAGTCGGTTATCTAAAGAGAGAGAGAGAGAGAGAGAGAGAGAGAGAGAATTGTGTATTTCACAAAGCATTTTCCTTAGTAATGTGAAGTACATAAGAGAGAAACAATTATTAGCAGAAAATAATGTGGGACTGGACTTTATTTAAAGTCTTGGTGGCCATTAGTAGAAGCAGACAATATATCGGTTTTACCGATTAATCGGTGCCGATAGTTGCTTTTGGAACTATCGGTTATCAGCAAAATCTCTGCAGATAGTTTTTTGTAATTCCTCATCTATAAACCTTATATATATATATATATATATATTATATATATATTATATAAACTCTTCATCTGCTGAATATATTGGCCAGTGGTTCCCAAACTTATTCCTGGAGGCCCCCAAAACTACACGCTTTGGATATCTATTTGGATATTTTGGAGTGGCGGCTGTGGCTCAGGTGGTAGAGTGGGTTGTCCACCTCAGGGTTGGTGGTTTGAATCCCGCCCACATGACACCACATGCCAAGTGTCCTTGGGCAAGACACTGAACCCAATGGTAGGCTCCCAATGGTAGGCTAGTAGCTCCCAATGGTAGGCTAGTTGCTACAATGGTAGGCTAGTTGCTCCCAATGGTAGGCTCCCAATGGTAGGCTAGTTGCTCCCAATGGTAGGCTCCCAATGGTAGGCTAGTTGCTCCCAATGGTAGGCTCCCGATGGTAGGCTAGTTGCTCCAATTGGTAGGCTAGTTGCTACCAATGGTAGGTTCCCAATGGTAGGCTCCGATGCTAGGCTTGTTGTTCCCAATGGTAGGCTAGTTGCTCCGATGGTAGGCTAGATGCTCCCAATGGTAGGCTCCTGATGGTAGGCTAGTTGCTCCCAATGGTAGGCTAGTTGCTCCAATGGTAGGCTAGTTGCTACCAATGGTAGGCTCCCAATGGTAGGCTAGTTGCTCCCAATGGTAGGCTCCCGATGCTAGGCTTGTTGTTCCCAATGGTAGGCTCCCGACGGTAGGCTAGTTGCTCCAATTGGTAGGCTAGTTGCTACCAATGGTAGGCTCCCAATGGTAGGCTAGTAATCCCGATGATAGGCTAGTTGCTCCAAATGGTAGGCTCCCGATGGTAGGCTAGTTGCTCCAATGGTAGGCTAGTTGTTACCAATGGTAGGCTCCCAATGGTAGGCTAGTTGCTCCAATTGGTAGGCTAGTTGCTACCAATGGTAGGTTCCCAATGGTAGGCTAGTTGCTCCCGATGGTAGGCTAGTTGCTCCCAATGGTAGGCTCTCGATTGGTAGGCTAGTTGCTACCAATGGTAGGCTCCCAATGGTAGGCTAGTTGCTCCCAATGGTAGGCTCCCGATGCTAGGCTAGTTGTTCCCAATGGTAGGCTAGTTGCTCCAATTGGTAGGCTAGTTGCTACCAATGGTAGGCTCCCATGGTAGGCTAGTTTCTACCAATGGTAGGCTCCCAATGGTAGGCTAGTTGCTAGCAATGGTAGGCTCCCAATGGTAGGCTAGTTGCTAGCAATGGTAGGCTAGTGCCTTGCATGGTATCTCTACCATCATCGGTGTGTGAATGGGTGAATGAGTCGCTGCTAAGGTTAAAAAGGGCTATTTAAGTGTAAACCATTAAAGCTATTTAAACACCATTTAACTAATGTTAGTGGAGACTCCACCGACCCAAATTGGGTGTGTCAGATAAGGGAGGTATACAAAATGTGCAGTGCTGGGAACCCCCCAACCCCTTATATAGGCTATAAAAAGTTGAATTTGGTAAATACTTGCATATAGCTAAAAGTCCTACTAGGTCCCTACCAGCAATACATGCATGCACAAACAGTTGGCCCAAAATACATTTGCTGCATTTGTGAGTGTGAAAGAAATCACAAACATATAACCAAATAGAATACTACTAGCCTGTTTTACTCAGAGACAAAAATATAATGAGTAATGGTGAAGAATGTCTTTGACAATTATATTAGTGTTGGTTTCATGCTGCGTTTGCTTATAACCATGAAAAATAAATAGAACATAAAATATCACATATCATTACTTAGAGTCTGTGATTATCTTTCAATCACGTCCACACACAAGATAATCAGATGTATAGATCATTAGATAATCCACATGAAGCACAATGTTACATATGGCCACCAGGAGATGGCGCCAAATACACGACACAGACTCAATGATGACTCAAATGACACAGAACTGAAACTCACTTTGTGAAATCTCATGACTAAAATCATGTCTGCATGCTATGCAAACCTTTAGTCATTGTTGTGTTTGCATGTGTAATTAGTTCTTATGTGCAATTATTATATTTTAATGTTTGGAGATGCTTTTGTACACTTATTTTGATACTTTATTTTTGTAATGTTATAACTTTTGATTGCTTTGTCGTATCAACACAACATTTTTCTCAGATACATTTGACATAATTGGGAACAAAAAATAAAGCAGTTTTTCGGAGACACCTAATTTACACCCTATATATATATATATATATATATATATATATATATATATATATATATATATATATATATAAATAATGTAAAATAAGAAAAATTTGTTTTTGGTGATTTTTCAGCAGTTTCTAAGGCTGAGAGTCTCAGAATTTATAGTATATATTGTTAAATTTGAAATTTTATTAAAAATGATACCAAACACTTGACCCTATTTTCTTTTTTTTGTCGAAGTTGAAAGCCTTACATTTTGGGTATGCCACTGAACCAGGAAATACACTTAAATAAAATTATTTATAATATATTAATATTATAATTATAGTTAAATGAATCCCTGCAAATTCCATGATGGCGGAGATGGTGTTTCAAGCGTGAAATGTTTCATCCCTGAGCCAAGTTTCAGGATCCGATATGAATGTGTGCCACTGCACTTGCGACACGCGTGTGTTGCCTTCGCGATTAGAGTGGCGGTTGAATGTTAAATGAGGAAGTCATAATTTAGAGATTTTATCACGTCCAGTTTATATGATGCCGTGTAAATGTAGTCAATTCGGTCTTAATTGAAGTGATTTGGATTCTGAACAAAATAACCAGACTTTATTTTCATGCCATATTGTGAATGAGATGTCAACGGTGTGACAACCGTGGTATACAGTGAAGCCAATGCATCCATAAAGAGGAGAATAAAGAGCAAAACATGTTTATCACTGATTGTTTACATGCACAGATGATCAATCAACTGGATAGTCATTTCATCGGAATGAAACTCATTCAGAGATTTTATCCAGTTTATGGTGTTTACATAAAGTTTATAATTCAGATTGAGCAATCAGTCTGATAATTGGGTCTATATTATATCTTAGGTAGTGAGTAGGCTAGATAGTGATGCAAACGTTTCTTACATTGGTGTATAATCTCTTCAAAGGCTTGACGCTGAACTCGGTCTCTCTGTTTCAGCTGCTCAATAACATGTTGTTTCCACAAACACTCGACTCCACGGCCCGCCAGCTCCTCCTGCACACACACACAGTTAACGGTTTATCAGAGACACTTGAGTTTCAACTGACACCGTTAATAATCCAGTGAACTAATTTCCTAAAGCAAAAACAATTAACTTGGAGCGGTCCTTAAAATCGAGGGCAAAGAAAAGAGGAACTACTCTCAAGGAGGAACTGTGTCCAAATCAAACACAAGAAAGCTGAAACATGTCTGCTCATTTGAAACTGTAATTACTCCAATAATCACACCGATTACAGATCACTACGATAACTTAATGTACAATGACATACCATGCATAGAAATGTATAGAAACCATGCAACATATTTCAGCTCTAAAACAACACATAGGGAGAAATTTATAAAATACACAGAGTTTATAAGTATCAAATGATCAGATTTCTAACACATGATGAGTAATAATAATAATCAATCATATGGCACAGCAGGAGAGAAAAATAAATCAATAATAATCAATTTCACAGGGTTTATGAAGAAGATTATGAGATCTGCTGAGTTTAATGATGCTGAATCACATGTGCTGAAGATATTTATACAGATGACACACAAGACATGTTCTGAAACAGCTTGAAATGTAAAATATAAACAATAACTGAAGAATACACAGACTGACGTGCTGAAACCTTCGATTTAGCCTGATCTACTGTTACAACCCCTTATAAATACACTATATAAAACCAAGAAGGTCTAATCTAATGATACATATCCGCATTATTAGTTAATGTGATTGTTTGTTGTGATAGTAATGTGGTTTATCTCTGCGCTTGACTTTCACTTTCGATAAACAACATGTTTACATTACCTCACAGCGTTTATAAACGCGATTCCACTGACTTCAGAGTGACTCTTCTTAATGGTAAATTTATTGAGGTTTTTATTTATTGAGGTATGAGGTTTCATCGGGCCGGTTTCGTGCTAACCCATTCCTGAATGAAGGAGCACGGACGCCATTTTGGCTCAGAACACAGCAGTTACCTGCTGCGCCGTCGCCCGAATTATACGTCACGAAAATGTTTTCCCACATTCTGTCCTCTTACCGCGGTAAAATGGCAAACTATAAAAAATAAACAAGCAAAAAAAGTTTATATTTGTAAGTTTATCTGTTAAAGCATTAGGATCAATTGCAAAATAAAGAAAACATTTTCTGCTGTCCTCTTTAAAGCTAAAGTATGTCATTTCGGGAGCCACCAAACGGAACTGCAAAAATAAACTGTTTTCAAAACGTCTGCCATTGGTCAAACAAAGTGATAGTCCCGCCCCCAACTCACGCCATTGGTTGATTAACGTTGTTTGGCGGGTCTAAACGGGTCGCTCAAAACAATCAGAGCAAAGAGAATACTTACAGCATTATAAAAACATTAATATATGAACGGTTTACTAATCTCTGCATATTAAACATATATATATATATATATATATATATATATATATATATACACTTTATTTTTGAAGCATTCATTTTCTAAACCAAATAAATAAAAAGCAAAACCTGATTTTGAAAGTATTTATTTATTATTCTGTGGTATTTTACTATGACGATGTTTTTACTCAACATCACAAATCTATGAGGAATCTCATACAAAACTATTTCCTTACCCAAACAAGTGAACATCAAAAAATAGAGATAAAAACAATCATTTGAAAATAATAAGAAACCTAATTTGCCACAAACTACATTTTTTCTACATAAAAACGACAAATACGCTTTTACATATCTGTTTAAAATGTCACTCGCGATGAGATTAAGACTCCAGTCAAATCATTGACCTTGATATTTGCCACAATAAAACAGTTCACTCCCAACATAACCTCGTTAAAAAGTTGTAAAAATAAAACGGTCACTTCTGAGGTGACCAATAAAACCTCATAAACGATCTGCACAGTTGCACAACTTCAACACAGAATAGTTTTATTCAACAGCAACGCCAAAATACACATTCTAGTAACTTTGTTTCACTAAATGGATGAGCTTTTGAGAACAATTCAAGCTTCAAAAACAAAAACAGGGGCAATGTAACATTTATATAATGGACGAAGATGTTCTGTACAAAACTGAGTATTTGCATGCCATTAAAGTCAACATGAAACAGCTTTCGTAAACCATTTTTTGTTCATAATGTGACATATTACTGAGGAAAACATGATTTTCAGTGAGTTTTTTGGCATTTGTTACAAGTTTATTTAAATGAAAAGTTGTTGCAAGATTGATAGTGATCTGTAATTGCCGTTAATAAATGATACCCAGAATTTAACCATGGTTTTATTATGATAATATTTTAGTAATCGTGACTTATTATTGTAGTATTATTGGATAATTGTCATACAATCCGCAAATAAAAATATGGTTACTACTATAAATATCCATTTTTACTATAGTAATATTGTTGTAACCATGGTTCATTTTGTGGTTGCTATGGTAACACTATCGTTACTGTAGTAAAAACATGGTTAATTTTCATAAGGGTAAACAAAACAGAAGTATTTAGGCCAATAAATGTACAAAAAATAAAAATAATGTTTTTTTTAATTACCCATTTATCTCAAGAAATTGCAAGAAAAAAAGAATATATATATATATATATATTTAAAAGAGGTATTGTACTGGTATTGGTGTACATACAAACACAGAACAATAAAGACGCATTCAGACGTAAGCTTTGGAACTGCTGTTCACTGATGGGGCATCTGTTCTGTAGATCTTCTGAGGTTGTGTAGCGCTGTAGTTGTAACCCCTGAGAGAAGGAAAACAAAGGCTTGAATTGTGTTTGCACAGGAACACTTTCAGAGGTGTGATCTGTGTTTGTTAACACTCTTATGGTTTTCGGTCAAAAGAGAGTTTCATTTCTCTGAGCAATACAAGACTTGGTGACTTTTTCTCCATTTGCCATCTGAACATATCCGAACAAATTGGGCTTGATTCGATCAGTCTAAGTGGTCATAAAAAATTGTCAAAAGGCAAAGACCAAAAAAACAGAGCTTTCTTTATTTTTATCTGTCAAATACAAACAATAAATCAGCTACAATGCAGAAAAAAACCCAGACAGAAATTACAGGGTGAGACTCTAAAACATCCTCAGTGCCAAAAATATACACACACACACACACACACACACACACACACACACACACACACACACTTACACTCACACCCCCCCACTCATACACAGACACACACGCGTGCACACACACACTTATACACAGACACACACACTTATACACAAACACACACACACACCCCCACTTACACTCACACCCCCCACTCATACACAGACACACACACTTACACTCACACCCCCCCACACACACACACACACACACACACACACACACACACACTTACACTCACACCCCCCACTCATACACAGAC
>NW_026266363.1:0-32397 GCF_025860055.1 Xyrauchen texanus
ATGCATCAGCAGCAGGTTTTTATGCATTATGAGAGCTAAACAGTCATTTTTAGTTAATAAACTGAAGTTTGCACAGAACTGTGCAAAATTCATAAAACAGCTCTCAAAAGCCACAAAGTAACTTTTAAACTCAGAAATATGTTTAGAGTACTTGTTCATGAAATCTCACTTCGTTTTTCAATAAAACATGACTTTTCATTAATGTCATGAACAGGAAGCATTGCAATGCAAAGGAAAGTCAAAACGCATCAGCAGCAGGTTTGTATGCATTATGAGAGCTAAACAGTCATTTTCAGTTAAGAAACTGAAGTTTGCACAGAACTGTGCAAAATTCATAAAACAGCTCTCAAAAGCCACAAAGTAACTTTTAAACTCAGAAAGCTGTTTAGAGTGCTTGTTCATGAAATATCACTTCGTTTTCAATAAAACATGTTTTTTCACCAATGTCACTAGAAGGAAGCATTGCAATGCAAAGGAAAGTCAAAATGCATCAGCAGCAGGTTTGTATGCATTATGAGAGCTAAACAGTCATTTTCAGTGAAGAAACTGAAGTTAGCACAGAACTGTGCAAAATTCATGAAAAAGCTCTCAAAAGCCACAAAGTAACTTTTAAACTCAGAAAGCTGTTTAGAGGGCTTGTTCATGAAATCTCAATTCGTTTTCAATAAAACATGTTTTTTCACCAATGTCACTAGAAGGAAGCATTGCAATGCAAAGGAAAGTCAAAATGCATCAGCAGCAGGTTTGTATGCATTATGAGAGCTAAACAGTCATTTTCAGTGAAGAAACTGAAGTTAGCACAGAACTGTGCAAAATTCATAAAAAAGCTCTCAAAAGCCACAAAGTAACTTTTAAACTCAGAAAGCTGTTCGGAGTGCTTGTTCAGTAATTACAACTTATTTTTCAATAAAACATGACTTTTCACAAATGTCACTAGAAGGAAGCATTGCAATGCAAAGGAAAGTCAAAATGCATCAGCAGCATGTTTGTATGCATTATGAGAGCTAAACAGTCATTTTCAGTGAAGAAACTGAAGTTAGCACAGAACTGTGCAAAATTCATAAAAAAGCTCTCAAAAGCCACAAAGTAACTTTTAAACTCAGAAAGCTGTTTAGAGTGCTTGTTCATGAAATCTCACTTCGTTTTTCAATAAAACATGACTTTTCATTAATGTCATGAACAGGAAGCATTGCAATGCAAAGGAAAGTCAAAATGCATCAGCAGCAGGTTTGTATGCATTATGAGAGCTAAACAGTCATTTTCAGTGAAGAAACTGAAGTTAGCACAGAACTGTGCAAAATTCATGAAAAAGCTCTCAAAAGCCACAAAGTAACTTTTAAACTCAGAAAGCTGTTTAGAGTGCTTGTTCATGAAATCTCACTTCGTTGTTCAATAAAACATGTTTTTTCACCAATGTCACTAGAAGGAAGCATTGCAATGCAAAGGAAAGTCAAAATGCATCAGCAGCAGGTTTGTATGCATTATGAGAGCTAAACAGTCATTTTCAGTGAAGAAACTGAAGTTAGCACAGAACTGTGCAAAATTCATGGAAAAAGCTCTCAAAAGCCACAAAGTAACTTTTAAACTCAGAAAGCTGTTTAGAGGGCTTGTTCATGAAATCTCAATTCGTTTTCAATAAAACATGTTTTTTCACCAATGTCACTGAGGAAGCATTGCAATGCAAAGTCAAAATGCATCAGCAGCAGGTTTTTATGCATTATGAGAACTAAACAGTCATTTTCAGTTAAGAAACTGAAGTTTGCACAGAACTGTGCAAAATTCATAAAAAAGCTCTCAAAAGCCACAAAGTAACTTTTAAACTCAGAAAGCTGTTTAGAGTGCTTGTTCATGAAATCTCACTTCGTTGTTCAATAAAACATGTTTTTTCACCAATGTCACTAGAAGGAAGCATTGCAATGCAAAGGAAAGTCAAAATGCATCAGCAGCAGGTTTGTATGCATTATGAGAGCTAAACAGTCATTTTAAGTGAAGAAACTGAAGTTTGCACAGAACTGTGCAAAATTCATAAAAAAGCTCTCAAAAGCCACAAAGTAACTTTTAAACTCAGAAAGCTGTTCGGAGTGCTTGTTCATTAATTACAACTTATTTTTCAATAAAACATGACTTTTCACCAATTTCACTAGAAGGAAGCATTGCAATGCAAAGGAAAGTCAAAATGCATCAGCAGCAGGTTTGTATGCATTATGAGAGCTAAACAGTCATTTTAAGTGAAGAAACTGAAGTTTGCACAGAACTGTGCAAAATTCATGAAAAAGCTCTCAAAAGCCACAAAGTAACTTTTAAACTCAGAAAGCTGTTTAGAGGGCTTGTTCATGAAATCTCAATTTGTTTTCAATAAAACATGTTTTTTCACCAATGTCACTAGAAGGAAGCATTGCAATGCAAAGTCAAAATGCATCAGCAGCATGTTTGTATGCATTATGATAGCTAAATAGTCATTTTCAGTGAAGAAACTGAAGTTAGCACAGAACTGTACAAACTACATGAAAAAGCTCTGAACTTATTTTTCAATAAAACATGACTTTTCACCAATTTCATGAAAAGGCAGCTGTGCAATGCAAAGGAAAGTCAAAATGCATCAGCAGCATGTTTGTATGCATTATGAGAGTTAAACAGTCATTTTCAGTAAAGAAACTCAAGTTAGCACAGAACTGTGCAAAATTCATAAAAAAGCTCTCAAAAGCCAAAAAGTAACTTTTTAACTCAGAAAGCTGTTCAGAGTGCTTGTTTATGAAGTCTCAGTTCGTTTTCAATAAAACGTGACTTTTCATCAATTTTATAAAAAGGCAGCTGTGCAATGCAAAGGAAAGTCAAAATGCATCAGCAGCATGTTTGTATGCATTATGAGAGCTAAACAGTCATTTTCAGTGAAGAAACTGAAGTTAGCACAGAACTGTACAAACTACATGAAAAAGCTCTCAACTTATTTTTCAATAAAACATGACTTTTCACCAATTTCATGAAAAGGCAGCTGTGTAATGCAAAGATAAGTCAAAATGCAACAGCAGCATGTTTGTATGCATTATGAGAGCTAAAGAGTGAGTCATTTTCAGTGAAGAAACTGAAGTTAGCACAGAACTGTGCAAAACTACATGAAAAAGCTCTCAAAAGCCACAAAGTAACTTTTAAACTCAGAAAGCTGTTCAGAGTGCTTGTTCATGTAATCTACAACTTATTTTTCAATAAAACATGACTTTTCACCAATGTCACTGAAAAGGAAGCATGTGCAATGCAAAGGAAAGTCAAAATGCATCAGCAGCATGTTTGTATGCATTATGAGAACTAAACAGTCATTTTCAGTGAAGAAACTGAAGTTAGCACAGAACTGTACAAACTACATGAAAAAGCTCTGAACTTATTTTTCAATAAAACATGACTTTTCACTAATTTCACTAGAAGGAAGCATTGCAATGCAAAGGAAAGTCAAAATGCATCAGCAGCATGTTTGTATGCATTATGAGAGCTAAACAGTCATTTTCAGTGAAGAAACTGAAGTTAGCACAGAACTGTGCAAACTACATGAAAAAGCTCTCAAAAGCCACAAAGTAACTTTTAAACTCAGAAAGCTGTTCAGAGTGCTTGTTCATTAATAACAAATTATTTTTCAATAAAACATGACTTTTCACCAATTTCATGAAAAGGCAGCTGTGCAATGCAAAGGAAAGTCAAAATGCATCAGCAGAATGTTTGTATGCATTATGAGAGCTAAACAGTCATTTTCAGTGAAGAAACTGAAGTTAGCACAGAACTGTACAAACTACATGAAAAAGCTCTCAACTTATTTTTCAATAAAACATGACTTTTCACCAATTTCACTAGAAGGAAGCATTGCAATGCAAAGAAAAGTCAAAATGCAACAGCAGCATGTTTGTATGCATTATGAGAGCTAAAGAGTCATTTTCAGTGAAGAAACTGAAGTTAGCACAGAACTGTGCAAAATTCATGAAAAAAGCTCTCAAAAGCCACAAAGTAACTTTTAAACTCAGAAAGCTGTTTGGAGTGCTTGTTCATGTAATCTACAACTTATTTTTCAATAAAACATGTTTTTCACCAATGTCACTAGAAGGAAGCATTGCAATGCAAAGGAAAGTCACAATGCATCAGCAGCATGTTTGTATGCATTATGAGAGCTAAAGAGTCATTTTCAGTGAAGAAACTGAACTTAGCACAAAACTGTGCAAACTACATGAAAAAGCTCTGAACTTATTTTTCAATAAAACATGACTTTTCACCAATTTCACTAGAAGGAAGCATTGCAATGCAAAGGAAAGTCAAAATACATCAGCAGCATGTTTGTATGCATTATGAGAGCTAAACAGTTATTTTCAGTGAAGAAACTGAAGTTAGCACAGAACTGTACAAACTACATGAAAAAGCTCTGAACTTATTTTTCAATAAAACATGACTTTTCACCAATGTCACTAGAAGGAAGCATTGCAATGCAAAGGAAAATCAAAATGCATCAGCAGCATGTTTGTATGCATTATGAGAGCTAAACAGTCATTTTCATTGAAGAAACTGAAGTTAGCACAGAACTGTGCAAACTACATGAAAAATCTCTCAAAAGCCACAAAGTAACTTTTAAACTCAGAAAGCTGTTCAGAGTGCTTGTTCATGAAATCTACAACTTCATTTTTCAATAAAACATGACTTTTCATCAATTTCATGAAAAGGCAGCTGTGCAATGCAAAGGAAAGTCAAAATGCATCAGCAGCATGTTTGTATGCATTATGAGAGCTAAAGAGTCATTTTCAGTGAAGAAACTGAAGTTAGCACAGAACTGTACAAACTACATGAAAAAAGCTCTCAACTTATTTTTCAATAAAACATGACTTTCACCAATTTCATGAAAAGGCAGCTGTGCAATGCAAAGAAAAGTCAAAATGCAACAGCAGCATGTTTGTATGCATTATGAGAGCTAAAGAGAGTCATTTTCAGTGAAGAAACTGAAGTTAGCACAGAACTGTGCAAACTACATGAAAAAACTCTCAAAAGCCACAAAGTAACTTTTAAACTCAGAAAGCTGTTTGGAGTGCTTGTTCATTAATTACAACTCATTTTTCAATAAAACATGACTTTTCACCAATGTCACTAGAAGTAAGGCAGCTGTGCAATGCAAAGGAAAGTCAAAATGCATCAGCAGCATGTTTGTATGCATTATGAGAACTAAACAGTCATTTTCAGTGAAGAAACTGAAGTTAGCACAGAACTGTACAAACTACATGAAAAAGCTCTGAACTTATTTTTCAATAAAACATGACTTTTCACTAATTTCACTAGAAGGAAGCATTGCAATGCAAAGGAAAGTCAAAATGCATCAGCAGCATGTTTGTATGCATTATGAGAGCTAAAGAGTCATTTTCAGTGAAGAAACTGAAGTTAGCACAGAACTGTGCAAACTACATGAAAAAACTTTCAAAAGCCACAAAGTAACTTTTAAACTCAGAAAGTTGTTCGAGTGCTTGTTCATTAATAACAAATTATTTTTCAATAAAACATGACTTTTCACCAATTTCATGAAAAGGCAGCTGTGCAATGCAAAGGAAAGTCAAAATGCATCAGCAGAATGTTTGTATGTATTATGAGAGCTAAACAGTCATTTTCAGTGAAGAAACTGAAGTTAGCACAGAACTGTACAAACTACATGAAAAAGCTCTCAACTTATTTTTCAATAAAACATGACTTTTCACCAATTTCACTAGAAGGAAGCATTGCAATGCAAAGAAAAGTCAAAATGCAACAGCAGCATGTTTGTATGCATTATGAGAGCTAAAGAGTCATTTTCAGTGAAGAAACTGAAGTTAGCACAGAACTGTGCAAACTACATGAAAAAACTCTCAAAAGCCAAAAAGTAACTTTTAAACTCAGAAAGCTGTTTGGAGTGCTTGTTCATTAATTACAACTTATTTTTCAATAAAACATGTTTTTCACCAATGTCACTAGAAGGAAGCATTGCAATGCAAAGGAAAGTCACAATGCATCAGCAGCATTTTTGTATGCATTATGAGAGCTAAAGAGTCATTTTCAGTGAAGAAACTGAACTTAGCACAAAACTGTGCAAACTACATGAAAAAGCTCTGAACTTATTTTTCAATAAAACATGACTTTTCACCAATTTCACTAGAAGGAAGCATTGCAATGCAAAGGAAAGTCAAAATACATCAGCAGCATGTTTGTATGCATTATGAGAGCTAAACAGTTATTTTCAGTGAAGAAACTGAAGTTAGCACAGAACTGTACAAACTACATGAAAAAGCTCTGAACTTATTTTTCAATAAAACATGACTTTTCACCAATGTCACTAGAAGGAAGCATTGCAATGCAAAAGAAAATCAAAATGCATCAGCAGCATGTTTGTATGCATTATGAGAGCTAAAGAGTCATTTTCATTGAAGAAACTGAAGTTAGCACAGAACTGTGCAAACTACATGAAAAATCTGTCAAAAGCCACAAAGTAACTTTTAAACTCAGAAAGCTGTTCGGAGTGCTTGTTCATTAATTACAACTTATTTTTCAATAAAACATGACTTTTCACCAATTTCATGAAAAGGCAGCTGTGAAATGCAAAGAAAAGTCGAAATGCAACAGCAGCATGTTTGTATGCATTATGAGAGCTAAAGAGTCATTTTCAGTGAAGAAACTGAAGTTAGCACAGAACTGTACAAACTACATGAAAAAGCTCTCAACTTATTTTTCAATAAAACATGACTTTCACCAATTTCATGAAAAGGCAGCTGTGCAATGCAAAGAAAAGTCAAAATGCAACAGCAGCATGTTTGTATGCATTATGAGAGCTAAAGAGTCATTTTCAGTGAAGAAACTGAAGTTAGCACAGAACTGTGCAAACTACATGAAAAAACTCTCAAAAGCCACAAACTAACTTTTAAACTCAGAAAGCTGTTTGGAGTGCTTGTTCATTAATTACAACTCATTTTTCAATAAAACATGTTTTCACCAATGTCACTAGAAGTAAGCATTGCAATGCAAAGGAAAGTCAAAATGCATCAGCAGCATGTTTGTATGCATTATGAGAGCTAAAGAGTCATTTTCAGTGAAGAAACTGAAGTTAGCACAGAACTGTACAAACTACATGAAAAAGCTCTGAACTTATTTTTCAATAAAACATGACTTTTCACTAATTTCACTAGAAGGAAGCATTGCAATGCAAAGGAAAGTCAAAATGCATCAGCAGCATGTTTGTATGCATTATGAGAGCTAAAGAGTCATTTTCAGTGAAGAAACTGAAGTTAGCACAGAACTGTGCAAACTACATGAAAAAACTTTCAAAAGCCACAAAGTAACTTTTAAACTCAGAAAGTTGTTCGGAGTGCTTGTTCATTAATAACAAATTATTTTTCAATAAAACATGACTTTTCACCAATTTCATGAAAAGGCAGCTGTGCAATGCAAAGGAAAGTCAAAATGCATCAGCAGAATGTTTGTATGTATTATGAGAGCTAAACAGTCATTTTCAGTGAAGAAACTGAAGTTAGCACAGAACTGTACAAACTACATGAAAAAGCTCTCAACTTATTTTTCAATAAAACATGACTTTTCACCAATTTCACTAGAAGGAAGCATTGCAATGCAAAGAAAAGTCAAAATGCAACAGCAGCATGTTTGTATGCATTATGAGAGCTAAAGAGTCATTTTCAGTGAAGAAACTGAAGTTAGCACAGAACTGTGCAAACTACATGAAAAAACTCTCAAAAGCCAAAAAGTAACTTTTAAACTCAGAAAGCTGTTTGGAGTGCTTGTTCATTAATTACAACTTATTTTTCAATAAAACATGTTTTTCACCAATGTCACTAGAAGGAAGCATTGCAATGCAAAGGAAAGTCACAATGCATCAGCAGCATTTTTGTATGCATTATGAGAGCTAAAGAGTCATTTTCAGTGAAGAAACTGAACTTAGCACAAAACTGTGCAAACTACATGAAAAAGCTCTGAACTTATTTTTCAATAAAACATGACTTTTCACCAATTTCACTAGAAGGAAGCATTGCAATGCAAAGGAAAGTCAAAATACATCAGCAGCATGTTTGTATGCATTATGAGAGCTAAACAGTTATTTTCAGTGAAGAAACTGAAGTTAGCACAGAACTGTACAAACTACATGAAAAAGCTCTGAACTTATTTTTCAATAAAACATGACTTTTCACCAATGTCACTAGAAGGAAGCATTGCAATGCAAAAGAAAATCAAAATGCATCAGCAGCATGTTTGTATGCATTATGAGAGCTAAAGAGTCATTTTCATTGAAGAAACTGAAGTTAGCACAGAACTGTGCAAACTACATGAAAAATCTGTCAAAAGCCACAAAGTAACTTTTAAACTCAGAAAGCTGTTCGGAGTGCTTGTTCATTAATTACAACTTATTTTTCAATAAAACATGACTTTTCACCAATTTCATGAAAAGGCAGCTGTGAAATGCAAAGAAAAGTCGAAATGCAACAGCAGCATGTTTGTATGCATTATGAGAGCTAAAGAGTCATTTTCAGTGAAGAAACTGAAGTTAGCACAGAACTGTACAAACTACATGAAAAAGCTCTCAACTTATTTTTCAATAAAACATGACTTTCACCAATTTCATGAAAAGGCAGCTGTGCAATGCAAAGAAAAGTCAAAATGCAACAGCAGCATGTTTGTATGCATTATGAGAGCTAAAGAGTCATTTTCAGTGAAGAAACTGAAGTTAGCACAGAACTGTGCAAACTACATGAAAAAACTCTCAAAAGCCACAAACTAACTTTTAAACTCAGAAAGCTGTTTGGAGTGCTTGTTCATTAATTACAACTCATTTTTCAATAAAACATGTTTTCACCAATGTCACTAGAAGTAAGCATTGCAATGCAAAGGAAAGTCAAAATGCATCAGCAGCATGTTTGTATGCATTATGAGAGCTAAAGAGTCATTTTCAGTGAAGAAACTGAAGTTAGCACAGAACTGTACAAACTACATGAAAAAGCTCTGAACTTATTTTTCAATAAAACATGACTTTTCACCAATTTCACTAGAAGGAAGCATTGCAATGCAAAGGAAAGTCAAAATGCATCAGCAGCATGTTTGTATGCATTATGAGAGCTAAACAGTCATTTTCAGTGAAGAAACTGAAGTTAGCACAGAACTGTACAAACTACATGAAAAAGCTCTGAACTTATTTTTCAATAAAACATGACTTTTCACCAATTTCACTAGAAGGAAGCATTGCAATGCAAAGGAAAGTCAAAATGCAACAGCAGCATGTTTGTATGTATTATGAGAGCTAAAGAGTCATTTTCAGTGAAGAAACTGAATTTAGCACAGAACTGTGCAAACTACATGAAAAAACTCTCAAAAGCCACAAAGTAACTTTTAAACTCAGAAGGCTGTTCGGAGTGCTTGTTCATTAATTACAACTTATTTTTCAAAAAAACATGACTTTTCACCAATTTCATGAAAAGGCAGCTGTGCAATACAAAGGAAAGTCAAAATGCATCAGCAGCATGTTTGTATGTATTATGAGAGCTAAAGAGTCATTTTCAGTGAAGAAAATGAATTTAGCACAGAACTGTGCAAACTACATGAAAAAACTCTCAAAAGCCACAAAGTAAGGAAGCATTGAAGGAAGCATTGCAATGCAAAGGAAAGTCAAAATGCATCAGCAGCATGTTTGTATGCATTATGAGAGCTAAGCAGTCATTTTCAGTGAAGAAACTGAAGTTAGCACCGAACTGTGCAAACTACATGAAAAATCTCTCAAAAGCCACAAAGTAACTTTTAAACTCAGAAAGCTGTTCGGAGTGCTTGTTCATTAATTACAACTTATTTTTCAATAAAACATGACTTTTCACCAATTTCACTAGAAGGAAGCATTGCAATGCAAAGTCAAAATGCATCAGCAGCATGTTTGTATGTGTTATGAGAGCTAAACAGTCATTTTCAGTGAAGAAACTGAAGTTAGCACAGAACTGTGCAAACTACATGAAAAAGCTCTCAAAAGCCACAAAGTAACTTTTAAACTCAGAAAGCTGTTCGGAGTGCTTGTTCATTAATTACAACTTACTTTTCAATAAAACATGACTTTTCACCAATGTCACTAGAAGGAAGCATTGCAATGCAAAGGAAAGTCAAAATGCATCAGAAGCAGGTTTGTATGCATTATGAGAGCTAAACAGTCATTTTCAGTGAAGAAACTGAAGTTAGCACAGAACTGTGCAAACTACATGAAAAATCTCTCAAAAGCCACAAAGTAACTTTTAAACTCAGAAAGCTGTTCGGAGTGCTTGTTCATTAATTACAACTTATTTTTCAATAAAACATGACTTTTCACCAATTTCATGAAAAGGCAGCTGTGCAATGCAAAGAAAAGTCAAAATGCATCAGCAGCATGTTTGTATGCATTATGAGAGCTAAACATTCATTTTCAGTGAAGAAACTGAAGTTAGCACAGAACTGTACAAACTACATGAAAAAGCTCTGAACTTATTTTTCAATAAAACATGACTTTTCACCAATTTCACTATAAGGAAGCATTGCAATGCAAAGGAAAGTCAAAATACATCAGCAGCATGTTTGTATGCATTATGAGAGCTAAACAGTCATTTTCAGTGAAGAAACTGAAGTTAGCACAGAACTGTGCAAACTACATGAAAAATCTCTCAAAAGCCACAAAGTAACTTTTAAACTCAAAAAGCTGTTCGGAGTGCTTGTTCATTAATTACAACTTATTTTTCAATAAAACATGACTTTTCACCAATTTCACTAGAAGGAAGCATTGCAATGCAAAGGAAAGTCAAAATGCATCAGCAGCATGTTTGTATGCATTATGAGAGAGAGCTAAAGAGTCATTTTCAGTGAAGAAACTGAAGTTAGCACAGAACTGTGCAAACTACATGAAAAATCTCTCAAAAGCCACAAAGTAACTTTTAAACTCAGAAAGCTGTTTGGAGTGCTTGTTCATTAATTACAACTTATTTTTCAATAAAACATGACTTTTCACCAATTTCATGAAAAGGCAGCTGTGCAATGCAAAGGAAAGTCAAAATGCATCAGCAGCATGTTTGTATGCATTATGAGAGCTAAACAGTCATTTTCAGTGAAGAAACTGAAGTTAGCACAGAACTGTGCAAACTACATGAAAAATCTCTCAAAAGCCACAAAGTAACTTTTAAACTCAGAAAGCTGTTCGGAGTGCTTGTTCATTAATTACAACTTATTTTTCAATAAAACATGACTTTTCACCAATTTCATGAAAAGGCAGCTGTGCAATGCAAAGAAAAGTCAAAATGCATCAGCAGCATGTTTGTGTGCATTATGAGAGCTAAACAGTCATTTTCAGTGAAGAAACTGAAGTTAGCACAGAACTGTACAAACTACATGAAAAAGCTCTGAACTTATTTTTCAATAAAACATGACTTTTCACCAATTTCACTAGAAGGAAGCATTGCAATGCAAAGGAAAGTCAAAATGCATCAGCAGCATGTTTGTATGCATTATGAGAGCTAAGCAGTCATTTTCAGTGAAGAAACTGAAGTTAGCACCGAACTGTGCAAACTACATGAAAAATCTCTCAAAAGCCACAAAGTAACTTTTAAACTCAGAAAGCTGTTCGGAGTGCTTGTTCATTAATTACAACTTATTTTTCAATAAAACATGACTTTTCACCAATTTCACTAGAAGGAAGCATTGCAATGCAAAGTCAAAATGCATCAGCAGCACGTTTGTATGTGTTATGAGAGCTAAACAGTCATTTTCAGTGAAGAAACTGAAGTTAGCACAGAACTGTGCAAACTACATGAAAAAGCTCTCAAAAGCCACAAAGTAACTTTTAAACTCAGAAAGCTGTTCGGAGTGCTTGTTCATTAATTACAACTTACTTTTCAATAAAACATGACTTTTCACCACTTTCACTAGAAGGAAGCATTGCAATGCAAAGGAAAGTCAAAATGCATCAGCAGCATGTTTGTATGCATTATGAGAGCTAAACAGTCATTTTCAGTGAAGAAACTGAAGTTAGCACAGAACTGTACAAACTACATGAAAAAGCTCTGAACTTATTTTTCAATAAAACATGACTTTTCACCACTTTCACTAGAAGGAAGCATTGCAATGCAAAGGAAAGTCAAAATGCATCAGCAGCATGTTTGTATGCATTATGAGAGCTAAACAGTCATTTTCAGTGAAGAAACTGAAGTTAGCACCGAACTGTTCAAACTACATGAAAAATCTCTCAAAAGCCACAAAGTAACTTTTAAACTCAGAAAGCTGTTCGGAGTGCTTGTTCATTAATTACAACTTATTTTTCAATAAAACATGACTTTTCACCAATTTCACTAGAAGGAAGCATTGCAATGCAAAGGAAAGTCAAAATGCATCAGCAGCATGTTTGTATGCATTATGAGAGAGAGCTAAAGAGTCATTTTCAGTGAAGAAACTGAAGTTAGCACAGAACTGTGCAAACTACATGAAAAATCTCTCAAAAGCCACAAAGTAACTTTTAAACTCAAAAAGCTGTTCGGAGTGCTTGTTCATTAATTACAACTTATTTTTCAATAAAACATGACTTTTCACCAATTTCACTAGAAGGAAGCATTGCAATGCAAAGGAAAGTCAAAATGCATCAGCAGCATGTTTGTATGCATTATGAGAGAGAGCTAAAGAGTCATTTTCAGTGAAGAAACTGAAGTTAGCACAGAACTGTGCAAACTACATGAAAAATCTCTCAAAAGCCACAAAGTAACTTTTAAACTCAGAAAGCTGTTTGGAGTGCTTGTTCATTAATTACAACTTATTTTTCAATAAAACATGACTTTTCACCAATTTCATGAAAAGGCAGCTGTGCAATGCAAAGGAAAGTCAAAATGCATCAGCAGCATGTTTGTATGCATTATGAGAGCTAAACAGTCATTTTCAGTGAAGAAACTGAAGTTAGCACAGAACTGTGCAAACTACATGAAAAATCTCTCAAAAGCCACAAAGTAACTTTTAATCTCAGAAAGCTGTTCGAGTGCTTGTTCATTAATTACAACTTATTTTTCAATAAAACATGACTTTTCACCAATTTCATGAAAAGGCAGCTGTGCAATGCAAAGAAAAGTCAAAATGCATCAGCAGCATGTTTGTGTGCATTATGAGAGCTAAACAGTCATTTTCAGTGAAGAAACTGAAGTTAGCACAGAACTGTACAAACTACATGAAAAAGCTCTGAACTTATTTTTCAATAAAACATGACTTTTCACCAATTTCACTAGAAGGAAGCATTGCAATGCAAAGGAAAGTCAAAATGCATCAGCAGCATGTTTGTATGCATTATGAGAGCTAAGCAGTCATTTTCAGTGAAGAAACTGAAGTTAGCACCGAACTGTGCAAACTACATGAAAAATCTCTCAAAAGCCACAAAGTAACTTTTAAACTCAGAAAGCTGTTCGGAGTGCTTGTTCATTAATTACAACTTATTTTTCAATAAAACATGACTTTTCACCAATTTCACTAGAAGGAAGCATTGCAATGCAAAGTCAAAATGCATCAGCAGCACGTTTGTATGTGTTATGAGAGCTAAACAGTCATTTTCAGTGAAGAAACTGAAGTTAGCACAGAACTGTGCAAACTACATGAAAAAGCTCTCAAAAGCCACAAAGTAACTTTTAAACTCAGAAAGCTGTTCGGAGTGCTTGTTCATTAATTACAACTTACTTTTCAATAAAACATGACTTTTCACCACTTTCACTAGAAGGAAGCATTGCAATGCAAAGGAAAGTCAAAATGCATCAGCAGCATGTTTGTATGCATTATGAGAGCTAAACAGTCATTTTCAGTGAAGAAACTGAAGTTAGCACAGAACTGTACAAACTACATGAAAAAGCTCTGAACTTATTTTTCAATAAAACATGACTTTTCACCACTTTCACTAGAAGGAAGCATTGCAATGCAAAGGAAAGTCAAAATGCATCAGCAGCATGTTTGTATGCATTATGAGAGCTAAACAGTCATTTTCAGTGAAGAAACTGAAGTTAGCACAGAACTGTGTAAACTACATGAAAAAGCTCTCAAAAGTCACAAAGTAACTTTAAAACTCAGAAAGCTGTTTGGAGTGCTTGTTCATTAATTACAACTTATTTTTCAATAAAACATGACTTTTCACCAATGTCACTAGAAGGAAGCTTTGCAATGCAAAGGAAAGTCAAAATGCATCAGCAGCATGTTTGTAAGCATTATGAGAGCTAAACAGTCATTTTTAGTGAAGAAACTGAAGTTAGCACCGAACTGTTCAAATTACATGAAAAATCTCTCAAAAGCCACAAAGTAACTTTTAAACTCAGAAAGCTGTTCGGAGTGCTTGTTCATTAATTACAACTTATTTTTCAATAAAACATGACTTTTCACCAATTTCACTAGAAGGAAGCATTGCAATGCAAAGGAAAGTCAAAATGCATCAGCAGCATGTTTGTATGCATTATGAGAGCTAAGCAGTCATTTTCAGTGAAGAAACTGAAGTTAGCACCGAACTGTGCAAACTACATGAAAAATCTCTCAAAAGCCACAAAGTAACTTTTAAACTCAGAAAGCTGTTCGGAGTGCTTGTTCATTAATTACAACTTATTTTTCAATAAAACATGACTTTTCACCAATTTCACTAGAAGGAAGCATTGCAATGCAAAGTCAAAATGCATCAGCAGCATGTTTGTATGTGTTATGAGAGCTAAACAGTCATTTTCAGTGAAGAAACTGAAGTTAGCACAGAACTGTGCAAACTACATGAAAAAGCTCTCAAAAGCCACAAAGTAACTTTTAAACTCAGAAAGCTGTTCGGAGTGCTTGTTCATTAATTACAACTTACTTTTCAATAAAACATGACTTTTCACCAATTTCATGAAAAGGCAGCTGTGCAATGCAAAGAAAAGTCAAAATACATCAGCAGCATGTTTGTATGCATTATGAGAGCTAAACAGTCATTTTCAGTGAAGAAACTGAAGTTAGCACAGAACTGTACAAACTACATGAAAAAGCTCTGAACTTATTTTTCAATAAAACATGACTTTTCACCAATTTCACTAGAAGGAAGCATTGCAATGCAAAGGAAAGTCAAAATGCATCAGCAGCATGTTTGTATGCATTATGAGAGCTAAGCAGTCCTTTTAAGCGAAGAAACTGAAGTTAACATAGAACTGTGCAAACTACATGAAAAAGCTCTCAAAAGTCACAAAGTAACTTTTAAACTCAGAAAGCTGTTTGGAGTGCTTGTTCATTAATTACAACTTATTTTTCAATAAAACATAACTTTTCACCAATTTCATGAAAAGGCAGCTGTGCAATGCAAAGGAAAGTCAAAATGCATCAGCAGCATGTTTGTATGCATTATGAGAGCTAAACAGTCATTTTCAGTGAAAAAACTGAAGTTAGCACAGAACTGTGCAAACTACATGAAAAAGCACTCAAAAGTCACAAAGTAACTTTTAAACTCAGAAAGCTGTTCGGAGTGCTTGTTCATTAATTACAACTTATTTTTCAATAAAACATGACTTTTCACCAATTTCACTAGAAGGAAGCATTGCAATGCAAAGGAAAGTCAAAATGCATCAGCAGCATGTTTGTATGCATTATGAGAGCTAAACAGTCATTTTCAGTGAAGAAACTGAAGTTAGCACAGAACTGTACAAACTACATGAAAAAGCTCTGAACTTATTTTTCAATAAAACATGACTTTTCACCAATTTCACTAGAAGGAAGCATTGCAATGCAAAGGAAAGTCAAAATGCATCAGCAGCATGTTTGTATGCATTATGAGAGCTAAGCAGTCATTTTCAGTGAAGAAACTGAAGTTAGCACCGAACTGTGCAAACTACATGAAAAATCTCTCAAAAGCCACAAAGTAACTTTTAAACTCAGAAAGCTGTTCGGAGTGCTTGTTCATTAATTACAACTTATTTTTCAATAAAACATGACTTTTCACCAATTTCACTAGAAGGAAGCATTGCAATGCAAAGTCAAAATGCATCAGCAGCATGTTTGTATGTGTTATGAGAGCTAAACAGTCATTTTCAGTGAAGAAACTGAAGTTAGCACAGAACTGTGCAAACTACATGAAAAAGCTCTCAAAAGCCACAAAGTAACTTTTAAACTCAGAAAGCTGTTCGAGTGCTTGTTCATTAATTACAACTTACTTTTCAATAAAACATGACTTTTCACCAATGTCACTAGAAGGAAGCATTGCAATGCAAAGGAAAGTCAAAATGCATCAGAAGCAGGTTTGTATGCATTATGAGAGCTAAACAGTCATTTTCAGTGAAGAAACTGAAGTTAGCACAGAACTGTGCAAACTACATGAAAAATCTCTCAAAAGCCACAAAGTAACTTTTAAACTCAGAAAGCTGTTCGGAGTGCTTGTTCATTAATAACAACTTATTTTTCAATAAAACATGACTTTTCACCAATTTCATGAACAGGCAGCTGTGCAATGCAAAGAAAAGTCAAAATGCATCAGCAGCATGTTTGTATGCATTATGAGAGCTAAACAGTCATTTTCAGTGAAGAAACTGAAGTTAGCACAGAACTGTACAAACTACATGAAAAAGCTCTGAACTTATTTTTCAATAAAACATGACTTTTCACCAATTTCACTAGAAGGAAGCATTGCAATGCAAAGGAAAGTCAAAATGCATCAGCAGCATGTTTGTATGCATTATGAGAGCTAAGCAGTCCTTTTCAGTGAAGAAACTGAAGTTAACATAGAACTGTGCAAACTACATGAAAAAGCTCTCAAAAGTCACAAAGTAACTTTAAAACTCAGAAAGCTGTTTGGAGTGCTTGTTCATTAATTACAACTTATTTTTCAATAAAACATGACTTTTCACCAATGTCACTAGAAGGAAGCTTTGCAATGCAAAGGAAAGTCAAAATGCATCAGCAGCATGTTTGTAAGCATTATGAGAGCTAAACAGTCATTTTCAGTGAAGAAACTGAAGTTAGCACAGAACTGTGCAAACTACATGAAAAAGCTCTCAAAAGTCACAAAGTAACTTTTAAACTCAGAAAGCTGTTCGGAGTGCTTGTTCATTAATTACAACTTATTTTTCAATAAAACATGACTTTTCACCAATTTCATGAAAAGGCAGCTGTGCAATGCAAAGGAAAGTCAAAATGCATCAGCAGCATGTTTGTATGTGTTATGAGAGCTAAACAGTCATTTTCAGTGAAGAAACTGAAGTTAGCACAGAACTGTTCAAACTACATGAAAAAGCTCTCAAAAGCCACAAAGTAACTTTTAAACTCAGAAAGCTGTTCGGAGTGCTTGTTCATTAATTACAACTTTTCAATAAAACATGACTTTTCACCAATGTCACTAGAAGGAAGCATTGCAATGCAAAGGAAAGTCAAAATGCATCAGAAGCAGGTTTGTATGCATTATGAGAGCTAAACAGTCATTTTCAGTGAAGAAACTGAAGTTAGCACAGAACTGTGCAAACTACATGAAAAATCTCTCAAAAGCCACAAAGTAACTTTTAAACTCAGAAAGCTGTTCGGAGTGCTTGTTCATTAATTACAACTTATTTTTCAATAAAATATGACTTTTCACCAGTTTCATGAAAAGGCAGCTGTGCAATGCAAAGGAAAGTCAAAATGCATTAGCAGCATGTTTGTATGCATTATGAGAGCTAAACAGTCATTTTCAGTAAAGAAACTGAAGTTAGCACAGAACTGTGCAAACTACATGAAAAAGCTCTCAAAAGCCACAAAGTAACTTTTAAACTCAGAAAGCTGTTTAGAGTGCTTGTTCATGAAATCTCACTTCGTTTTCAATAAAACATGACTTTTCATTAATGTCATGAAAAGGAAGCTGTGCAATGCAAAGGAAAGTCAAAATGCATCAGCAGCATGTTTTTATGTATTATGAGAGTTAAACAGTCATTTTCAGTGAAGAAACTGAAGTTAGCACAGAACTGTGCAAACTACATGAAAAAGCTCTCAAAAGCCACAAAGTAACTTTTAAACTCAGAAGCTGTTTAGAGTGCTTGTTCATGAAATCTCACTTCGTTTTCAATAAAACATGACTTTTCATTAATGTCATGGAAAAGGAAGCTGTGCAATGCAAAGGAAAGTCAAAATGCATCAGCAGCATGTTTTTACGTATTATGAGAGTTAAACAGTCATTTTCAGTGAAGAAACTGAAGTTAGCACAGATCTGTGCAAACTACATGAAAAAGCTCTCAACTTATTTTTCAATAAAACATGACTTTTCACCAATTTCACTAGAAGCATTGCAATGCAAAGGAAAGTCAAAATGCATCAGCAGCATGTTTGTATGCATTATGAGAGCTAAACAGTCATTTTCAGTGAAGAAACTGAAGTTAGCATAGAACTGTGCAAACTACATGAAAAAGCTCTCAAAAGTCACAAAGTAACTTTTAAACTCAGAAAGCTATTCGGAGCGCTTGTTCATTAATTACAACTTATTTTTCAATAAAACATGACTTTTCACCAATTTCATGAAAAGGCAGCTGTGCAATGCAAAGGAAAGTCAAAATGCATCAGCACCATGTTTGTATGCATTATGAGAGCTAAACAGTCATTTTCAGTGAAGAAACTGAAGTTAGCACAGAACTGTGCAAACTACATGAAAAATCTCTCAAAAGCCACAAAGTAACTTTTAAACTCAGAAAGCTGTTCGGAGTGCTTGTTCATTAATTACAACTCATTTTTCAATAAAACATGACTTTTCACCAATTTCACTAGAAGGAAGCATTGCAATGCAAAGTCAAAATGCATCAGCAGCATGTTTGTATGTGTTATGAGAGCTAAACAGTCATTTTCAGTGAAGAAACTGAAGTTAGCACAGAACTGTGCAAACTACATGAAAAAGCTCTCAAAAGCCACAAAGTAACTTTTAAACTCAGAAAGCTGTTCGGAGTGCTTGTTCATTAATTACAACTTACTTTTCAATAAAACATGACTTTTCACCAATGTCACTAGAAGGAAGCATTGCAATGCAAAGGAAAGTCAAAATGCATCAGAAGCAGGTTTGTATGCATTATGAGAGCTAAACAGTCATTTTCAGTGAAGAAACTGAAGTTAGCACAGAACTGTGCAAACTACATGAAAAATCTCTCAAAAGCCACAAAGTAACTTTTAAACTCAGAAAGCTGTTCGGAGTGCTTGTTCATTAATAACAACTTATTTTTCAATAAAACATGACTTTTCACCAATTTCATGAACAGGCAGCTGTGCAATGCAAAGAAAAGTCAAAATGCATCAGCAGCATGTTTGTATGCATTATGAGAGCTAAACAGTCATTTTCAGTGAAGAAACTGAAGTTAGCACAGAACTGTACAAACTACATGAAAAAGCTCTGAACTTATTTTTCAATAAAACATGACTTTTCACCAATTTCACTAGAAGGAAGCATTGCAATGCAAAGGAAAGTCAAAATGCATCAGCAGCATGTTTGTATGCATTATGAGAGCTAAGCAGTCCTTTTCAGTGAAGAAACTGAAGTTAACATAGAACTGTGCAAACTACATGAAAAAGCTCTCAAAAGTCACAAAGTAACTTTAAAACTCAGAAAGCTGTTTGGAGTGCTTGTTCATTAATTACAACTTATTTTTCAATAAAACATGACTTTTCACCAATGTCACTAGAAGGAAGCTTTGCAATGCAAAGGAAAGTCAAAATGCATCAGCAGCATGTTTGTAAGCATTATGAGAGCTAAACAGTCATTTTCAGTGAAGAAACTGAAGTTAGCACAGAACTGTGCAAACTACATGAAAAGCTCTCAAAAGTCACAAAGTAACTTTTAAACTCAGAAAGCTGTTCGGAGTGCTTGTTCATTAATTACAACTTATTTTTCAATAAAACATGACTTTTCACCAATTTCATGAAAAGGCAGCTGTGCAATGCAAAGGAAAGTCAAAATGCATCAGCAGCATGTTTGTATGTGTTATGAGAGCTAAACAGTCATTTTCAGTGAAGAAACTGAAGTTAGCACAGAACTGTTCAAACTACATGAAAAAGCTCTCAAAAGCCACAAAGTAACTTTTAAACTCAGAAAGCTGTTTAGAGTGCTTGTTCATGAAATCTCACTTCGTTTTCAATAAAACATGACTTTTCATTAATGTCATGAAAAGGAAGCTGTGCAATGCAAAGGAAAGTCAAAATGCATCAGCAGCATGTTTTTATGTATTATGAGAGTTAAACAGTCATTTTCAGTGAAGAAACTGAAGTTAGCACAGAACTGTGCAAACTACATGAAAAAGCTCTCAAAAGCCACAAAGTAACTTTTAAACTCAGAAGCTGTTTAGAGTGCTTGTTCATGAAATCTCACTTCGTTTTCAATAAAACATGACTTTTCATTAATGTCATGGAAAAGGAAGCTGTGCAATGCAAAGGAAAGTCAAAATGCATCAGCAGCATGTTTTTACGTATTATGAGAGTTAAACAGTCATTTTCAGTGAAGAAACTGAAGTTAGCACAGAACTGTGCAAACTACATGAAAAAGCTCTCAACTTATTTTTCAATAAAACATGACTTTTCACCAATTTCACTAGAAGGAAGCATTGCAATGCAAAGGAAAGTCAAAATGCATCAGCAGCATGTTTGTATGCATTATGAGAGCTAAACAGTCATTTTCAGTGAAGAAACTGAAGTTAGCATAGAACTGTGCAAACTACATGAAAAAGCTCTCAAAAGTCACAAAGTAACTTTTAAACTCAGAAAGCTATTCGGAGCGCTTGTTCATTAATTACAACTTATTTTTCAATAAAACATGACTTTTCACCAATTTCATGAAAAGGCAGCTGTGCAATGCAAAGGAAAGTCAAAATGCATCAGCACCATGTTTGTATGCATTATGAGAGCTAAACAGTCATTTTCAGTGAAGAAACTGAAGTTAGCACAGAACTGTGCAAACTACATGAAAAATCTCTCAAAAGCCACAAAGTAACTTTTAAACTCAGAAAGCTGTTCGGAGTGCTTGTTCATTAATTACAACTTATTTTTCAATAAAACATGACTTTTCACCAATTTCACTAGAAGGAAGCATTGCAATGCAAAGGAAAGTCAAAATGCATCAGCAGCATGTTTGTATGCATTATGAGAGCTAAACAGTCATTTTCAGTGAAGAAACTGAAGTTAGCACAGAACTGTACAAACTACATGAAAAAGCTCTGAACTTATTTTTCAGTAAAACATGACTTTTCACCACTTTCACTAGAAGGAAGCATTGCAATGCAAAGGAAAGTCAAAATGCATCAGCAGCATGTTTGTATGCATTATGAGAGCTAAGCAGTCATTTTCAGTGAAGAAACTGAAGTTAGCACAGAACTGTGCAAACTACATGAAAAATCTCTCAAAAGCCACAAAGTAACTTTTAAACTCAGAAAGCTGTTCGGAGTGCTTGTTCATTAATTACAACTTATTTTTCAATAAAACATGACTTTTCACCAATTTCATGAAAAGGCAGCTGTGCAATGCAAAGGAAAGTCGAAATGCATCAGCAGCATGTTTGTATGCATTATGAGAGCTAAACAGTCATTTTCAGTGAAGAAACTGAAGTTAGCACAGAACTGTGTAAACTACATGAAAAAGCACTCAAAAGTCACAAAGTAACTTTTAAACTCAGAAAGCTGTTTGGAGTGCTTGTTCATTAATTACAACTTATTTTTCAATAAAACATGACTTTTCACCAATGTCACTAGAAGGAAGCATTGCAATGCAAAGGAAAGTCAAAATGCATCAGCAGCATGTTTGTATGCATTATGAGAGCTAAACAGTCATTTTCAGTGAAGAAACTGAAGTTAGCACAGAACTGTGCAAACTACATGAAAAAGCTCTCAAAAGTCACAAAGTAACTTTTAAACTCAGAAAGCTGTTTGGAGTGCTTGTTCATTAATTACAACTTATTTTTCAATAAAACATGACTTTTCACCAATTTCACTATAAGGAAGCATTGCAATGCAAAGGAAAGTCAAAATGCATCAGCAGCATGTTTGTATGCATTATGAGAGCTAAACAGTCATTTTCAGTGAAGAAACTGAAGTTAGCACAGAACTGTACAAACTACATGAAAAAGCTCTGAACTTATTTTTCAATAAAACATGACTTTTCACCACTTTCACTAGAAGGAAGCATTGCAATGCAAAGGAAAGTCAAAATGCATCAGCAGCATGTTTGTATGCATTATGAGAGCTAAGCAGTCATTTTCAGTGAAGAAACTGAAGTTAACATAGAACTGTGCAAACTACATGAAAAAGCTCTCAAAAGTCACAAAGTTACTTTTAAACTCAGAAAGCTATTCGGAGCGCTTGTTCATTAATTACAACTTATTTTTCAATAAAACATGACTTTTCACCAATTTCACTAGAAGGAAGCATTGCAATGCAAAGGAAAGTCAAAATGCATCAGCAGCATGTTTGTATGCATTATGAGAGCTAAACAGTCATTTTCAGTGAAGAAACTGAAGTTAGCACAGAACTGTTCAAACTACATGAAAAAGCTCTCAAAAGCCACAAAGTAACTTTTAAACTCAGAAAGCTGTTCGGAGTGCTTGTTCATTAATTACAACTTATTTTTCAATAAAACATGACTTTTCACCAATTTCATGAAAAGGCAGCTGTGCAATGCAAAGAAAAGTCAAAATGCATCAGCAGCATGTTTGTATGCATTATGAGAGCTAAACAGTCATTTTCAGTGAAGAAACTGAAGTTAGCACAGAACTGTACAAACTACATGAAAAAGCTCTGAACTTATTTTTCAATAAAACATGACTTTTCACCAATTTCACTAGAAGGAAGCATTGCAATGCAAAGGAAAGTCAAAATGCATCAGCAGCATGTTTGTATGCATTATGAGAGCTAAACAGTCATTTTCAGTGAAGAAACTGAAGTTAGCACAGAACTGTGTAAACTACATGAAAAAGCTCTCAAAAGTCACAAAGTAACTTTTAAACTCAGAAAGCTGTTTGGAGTGCTTGTTCATTAATTACAACTTATTTTTCAATAAAACATGACTTTTCACAAATGTCACTAGAAGGAAGCATTGCGATGCAAAGGAAAGTCAAAATGCATCAGCAGCATGTTTGTATGTGTTATGACAGCTAAACAGTCATTTTCAGTGAAGAAACTGAAGTTAGCACAGAACTGTGCAAACTACATGAAAAAGCTCTCAAAAGCCACAAAGTAACTTTTAAACTCAGAAAGCTGTTCGGAGTGCTTGTTCATTAATTACAACTTACTTTTCAATAAAACATGACTTTTCACCAATGTCACTAGAAGGAAGCATTGCAATGCAAAAGTCAAAATGCATCAGAAGCAGTTTTGTATGCATTATGAGAGCTAAACAGTCATTTTCAGTGAAGAAACTGAAGTTAGCACAGAACTGTACAAACTACATGAAAAATCTCTCAAAAGCCACAAAGTAACTTTTAAACTCAGAAAGCTGTTCGGAGTGCTTGTTCATTAATTACAACTTATTTTTCAATAAAACATGACTTTTCACCAATTTCACTAGAAGGAAGCATTGCAATGCAAAGGAAAGTCAAAATGCATCAGCAGCATGTTTGTATGCATTATGAGAGCTAAACAGTCATTTTCAGTGAAGAAACTGAAGTTAGCACAGAACTGTACAAACTACATGAAAAAGTTCTGAACTTATTTTTCAATAAAACATGACTTTTCACCAATGTCACTAGAAGGAAGCATTGCAATGCAAAGGATAGTCAAAATGCATCAGCAGCATGTTTGTATGCATTATGAGAGCTAAAGAGTCATTTTCAGTGAAGAAACTGAAGTTAGCACAGAACTGTGCAAACTACATGAAAAAGCTCTCAAAAGTCACAAAGTAACTTTTAAACTCAGAAAGCTGTTTGGAGTGCTTGTTCATTAATTACAACTTATTTTTCAATAAAACATGACTTTTCACAAATGTCACTAGAAGGAAGCATTGCGATGCAAAGGAAAGTCAAAATGCATCAGCAGCATGTTTGTATGTGTTATGACAGCTAAACAGTCATTTTCAGTGAAGAAACTGAAGTTAGCACAGAACTGTGCAAACTACATGAAAAAGCTCTCAAAAGCCACAAAGTAACTTTTAAACTCAGAAAGCTGTTCGGAGTGCTTGTTCATTAATTACAACTTACTTTTCAATAAAACATGACTTTTCACCAATGTCACTAGAAGGAAGCATTGCAATGCAAGAAGTCAAAATGCATCAGAAGCATGTTTTGTATGCATTATGAGAGCTAAACAGTCATTTTCAGTGAAGAAACTGAAGTTAGCACAGAACTGTACAAACTACATGAAAAATCTCTCAAAAGCCACAAAGTAACTTTTAAACTCAGAAAGCTGTTCGGAGTGCTTGTTCATTAATTACAACTTATTTTTCAATAAAACATGACTTTTCACCAATTTCACTAGAAGGAAGCATTGCAATGCAAAGGAAAGTCAAAATGCATCAGCAGCATGTTTGTATGCATTATGAGAGCTAAACAGTCATTTTCAGTGAAGAAACTGAAGTTAGCACAGAACTGTACAAACTACATGAAAAAGTTCTGAACTTATTTTTCAATAAAACATGACTTTTCACCAATGTCACTAGAAGGAAGCATTGCAATGCAAAGGATAGTCAAAATGCATCAGCAGCATGTTTGTATGCATTATGAGAGCTAAAGAGTCATTTTCAGTGAAGAAACTGAAGTTAGCACAGAACTGTGCAAACTACATGAAAAATCTCTCAAAAGCCACAAAGTAACTTTTAAACTCAGAAAGCTGTTCGGAGTGCTTGTTCATTAATTACAACTTATTTTTCAATAAAACATGACTTTTCACCAATTTCACTAGAAGGAAGCATTGCAATGCAAAGGAAAGTCAAAATGCATCAGCAGCATGTTTGTATGCATTATGAGAGCTAAACAGTCATTTTCAGTGAAGAAACTGAAGTTAGCACAGAACTGTGTAAACTACATGAAAAAGCTCTCAAAAGTCACAAAGTAACTTTTAAACTCAGAAAGCTGTTTGGAGTGCTTGTTCATTAATTACAACTTATTTTTCAATAAAACATGACTTTTCACCAATTTCATGAAAAGGCAGCTGTGCAATGCAAAGAAAAGTCAAAATGCATCAGCAGCATGTTTGTATGCATTATGAGAGCTAAACAGTCATTTTCAGTGAAGAAACTGAAGTTAGCACAGAACTGTACAAACTACATGAAAAAGCTCTGAACTTATTTTTCAATAAAACATGACTTTCACCAATTTCACTAGAAGGAAGCATTGCAATGCAAAGGAAAGTCAAAATGCATCAGCAGCATGTTTGTATGCATTATGAGAGCTAAACAGTAATTTTCAGTGAAGAAACTGAAGTTAGCACAGAACTGTGTAAACTACATGAAAAAGCTCTCAAAAGTCACAAAGTAACTTTTAAACTCAGAAAGCTGTTTGGAGTGCTTGTTCATTAATTACAACTTATTTTTCAATAAAACATGACTTTTCACAAATGTCACTAGAAGGAAGCATTGCGATGCAAAGGAAAGTCAAAATGCATCAGCAGCATGTTTGTATGTGTTATGACAGCTAAACAGTCATTTTCAGTGAAGAAACTGAAGTTAGCACAGAACTGTGCAAACTACATGAAAAAGCTCTCAAAAGCCACAAAGTAACTTTTAAACTCAGAAAGCTGTTCGGAGTGCTTGTTCATTAATTACAACTTACTTTTCAATAAAACATGACTTTTCACCAATGTCACTAGAAGGAAGCATTGCAATGCAAAGTCAAAATGCATCAGAAGCAGTTTTGTATGCATTATGAGAGCTAAACAGTCATTTTCAGTGAAGAAACTGAAGTTAGCACAGAACTGTACAAACTACATGAAAAATCTCTCAAAAGCCACAAAGTAACTTTTAAACTCAGAAAGCTGTTCGGAGTGCTTGTTCATTAATTACAACTTATTTTTCAATAAAACATGACTTTTCACCAATTTCACTAGAAGGAAGCATTGCAATGCAAAGGAAAGTCAAAATGCATCAGCAGCATGTTTGTATGCATTATGAGAGCTAAACAGTCATTTTCAGTGAAGAAACTGAAGTTAGCACAGAACTGTGTAAACTACATGAAAAGCTCTCAAAAGTCACAAAGTAACTTTTAAACTCAGAAAGCTGTTTGGAGTGCTTGTTCATTAATTACAACTTATTTTTCAATAAAACATGACTTTTCACCAATGTCACTAGAAGGAAGCATTGCAATGCAAAGGAAAGTCAAAATGCATCAGCAGCATGTTTGTATGTGTTATGACAGCTAAACAGTCATTTTCAGTGAAGAAACTGAAGTTAGCACAGAACTGTGCAAACTACATGAAAAAGCTCTCAAAAGCCACAAAGTAACTTTTAAACTCAGAAAGCTGTTCGGAGTGCTTGTTCATTAATTACAACTTACTTTTCAATAAAACATGACTTTTCACCAATGTCACTAGAAGGAAGCATTGCAATGCAAAAGTCAAAATGCATCAGCAGCAGTGTTTGTATGCATTATGAGAGCTAAACAGTCATTTTCAGTGAAGAAACTGAAGTTAGCACAGAACTGTACAAACTACATGAAAAATCTCTCAAAAGCCACAAAGTAACTTTTAAACTCAGAAAGCTGTTCGGAGTGCTTGTTCATTAATTACAACTTATTTTTCAATAAAACATGACTTTTCACCAATTTCACTAGAAGGAAGCATTGCAATGCAAAGGAAAGTCAAAATGCATCAGCAGCATGTTTGTATGCATTATGAGAGCTAAACAGTCATTTTCAGTGAAGAAACTGAAGTTAGCACAGAACTGTACAAACTACATGAAAAAGCTCTGAACTTATTTTTCAATAAAACATGACTTTTCACCAATGTCACTAGAAGGAAGCATTGCAATGCAAAGGATAGTCAAAATGCATCAGCAGCATGTTTGTATGCATTATGAGAGCTAAACAGTCATTTTCAGTGAAGAAACTGAAGTTAGCACAGAACTGTGCAAACTACATGAAAAATCTCTCAAAAGCCACAAAGTAACTTTTAAACTCAGAAAGCTGTTCGGAGTGCTTGTTCATTAATTACAACTTATTTTTCAATAAAACATGACTTTTCACCAATTTCATGAAAAGGCAGCTGTGCAATGCAAAGGAAAGTCAAAATGCATCAGCAGCATGTTTGTATGCATTATGAGAGCTAAACAGTCATTTTCAGTGAAGAAACTGAAGTTAGCACAGAACTGTGCAAACTACATGAAAAAGCTCTCAAAAGCCACAAAGTAACTTTTAAACTCAGAAAGCTGTTCGGAGTGCTTGTTCATTAATTACAACTTATTTTTCAATAAAACATGACTTTTCACCAATTTCACTAGAAGGAAGCATTGCAATGCAAAGGAAAGTCAAAATGCATCAGCAGCATGTTTGTATGCATTATGAGAGCTAAACAGTCATTTTCAGTGAAGAAACTGAAGTTAGCACAGAACTGTGCAAACTACATGAAAAAGCTCTCAAAAGCCACAAAGTAACTTTTAAACTCAGAAAGCTGTTCGGAGTGCTTGTTCATTAATTACAACTTATTTTTCAATAAAACATGACTTTTCACCAATTTCATGAAAAGGCAGCTGTGCAATGCAAAGGAAAGTCAAAATGCATCAGCAGCATGTTTGTATGCATTATGAGAGCTAAACAGTCATTTTCAGTGAAGAAACTGAAGTTAGCACAGAACTGTACAAACTACATGAAAAAGCTCTGAACTTATTTTTCAATAAAACATGACTTTTCACCAATTTCACTAGAAGGAAGCATTGCAATGCAAAGGAAAGTCAAAATGCATCAGCAGCATGTTTGTATGCATTATGAGAGCTAAACAGTCATTTTCAGTGAAGAAACTGAAGTTAGCACAGAACTGTGCAAACTACATGAAAAAGCTCTCAAAAGCCACAAAGTAACTTTTAAACTCAGAAAGCTGTTCGGAGTGCTTGTTCATTAATTACAACTTATTTTTCAATAAAACATGACTTTTCACCAATTTCACTAGAAGGAAGCATTGCAATGCAAAGGAAAGTCAAAATGCATCAGCAGCATGTTTGTATGCATTATGAGAGCTAAACAGTCATTTTCAGTGAAGAAACTGAAGTTAGCACAGAACTGTGCAAACTACATGAAAAAGCTCTCAAAAGCCACAAAGTAACTTTTAAACTCAGAAAGCTGTTTGGAGTGCTTGTTCATTAATTACAACTTATTTTTCAATAAAACATGACTTTTCACCAATGTCATGAAAAGGAAGCATGTGCAATGCAAAGGAAAGTCAAAATGCATCAGCAGCATGTTTGTATGCATTATGAGAGCTAAACAGTCATTTTCAGTGAAGAAACTGAAGTTAGCACAGAACTGTGCAAACTACATGAAAAAGCTCTCAAAAGCCACAAAGTAACTTTTAAACTCAGAAAGCTGTTCGAGTGCTTGTTCATGTAATTACAACTTATTTTTCAATAAAACATGACTTTTCACCAATGTCATGAAAAGGCAGCATTGCAATGCAAAGGAAAGTCAAAATGCATCAGCAGCATGTTTGTATGCATTATGAGAGCTAAACAGTCATTTTCAGTGAAGAAACTGAAGTTAGCACAGAACTGTGCAAACTACATGAAAAAGCTCTCAAAAGCCACAAAGTAACTTTTAAACTCAGAAAGCTGTTCAGAGTGCTTGTTCATGAAATCTACAACTTATTTTTCAATAAAACATGACTTTTCACCAATGTCACTAGAAGGAAGCATTGCAATGCAAAGGAAAGTCAAAATGCATCAGCAGCATGTTTGTATGCATTATGAGAGCTAAACAGTCATTTTCAGTGAAGAAACTGAAGTTAGCACAGAACTGTGCAAACTACATGAAAAAGCTCTCAAAAGCCACAAAGTAACTTTTAAACTCAGAAAGCTGTTCGGAGTGCTTGTTCATGTAATTACAACTTATTTTTCAATAAAACATGACTTTTCACCAATGTCACTAGAAGGAAGCATTGCAATGCAAAGGAAAGTCAAAATGCATCAGCAGCATGTTTGTATGCATTATGAGAGCTAAACAGTCATTTTCAGTGAAGAAACTGAAGTTAGCACAGAACTGTGCAAACTACATGAAAAAGCTCTCAAAAGCCACAAAGTAACTTTTAAACTCAGAAAGCTGTTCAGAGTGCTTGTTCATTAATTACAACTTATTTTTCAATAAAACATGACTTTTCACCAATGTCACTGAAAAGGAAGCATTGCAATGCAAAGGAAAGTCAAAATGCATCAGCAGCATGTTTGTATGCATTATGAGAGCTAAACAGTCATTTTCAGTGAAGAAACTGAAGTTAGCACAGAACTGTGCAAACTACATGAAAAAGCTCTCAAAAGCCACAAAGTAACTTTTAAACTCAGAAAGCTGTTTAGAGTGCTTGTTCATGAAATCTCAACTTATTTTTCAATAAAACATGACTTTTCACCAATGTCACTAGAAGGAAGCATTGCAATGCAAAGGAAAGTCAAAATGCATCAGCAGCATGTTTGTATGCATTATGAGAGCTAAACAGTCATTTTCAGTGAAGAAACTGAAGTTAGCACAGAACTGTGCAAACTTCATGAAAAAGCTCTCAAAAGCCACAAAGTAACTTTTAAACTCAGAAAGCTGTTCAGAGTGCTTGTTCATGTAATTACAACTTATTTTTCAATAAAACATGACTTTTCACCAATGTCACTAGAAGGAAGCATTGCAATGCAAAGGAAAGTCAAAATGCATCAGCAGCATGTTTGTATGCATTATGAGAGCTAAACAGTCATTTTCAGTGAAGAAACTGAAGTTAGCACAGAACTGTGCAAACTTCATGAAAAAGCTCTCAAAAGCCACAAAGTAACTTTTAAACTCAGAAAGCTGTTTAGAGTGCTTGTTCATGTAATCTACAACTTATTTTTCAATAAAACATGACTTTTCACCAATGTCACTGAAAAGGAAGCATTGCAATGCAAAGGAAAGTCAAAATGCATCAGCAGCATGTTTGTATGCATTATGAGAGCTAAACAGTCATTTTCAGTGAAGAAACTGAAGTTAGCACAGAACTGTGCAAAATTCATGAAAAAGCTCTCAAAAGCCACAAAGTAACTTTTAAACTCAGAAAGCTGTTTAGAGTGCTTGTTCATGAAATCTCACTTCGTTTTTCAATAAAACATGACTTTTCATTAATGTCACTGAACAGGAAGCATTGCAATGCAAAGGAAAGTCAAAATGCATCAGCAGCAGGTTTGTATGCATTATGAGAGCTAAACAGTCATTTTCAGTTAAGAAACTGAAGTTAGCACAGAACTGTGCAAAATTCATGAAAAAGCTCTCAAAAGCCACAAAGTAACTTTTAAACTCAGAAAGCTGTTCGAGTGCTTGTTCAGTAATTACAACTTATTTTTCAATAAAACATGACTTTTCACAAATGTCACTAGAAGGAAGCATTGCAATGCAAAGGAAAGTCAAAATGCATCAGCAGCATGTTTGTATGCATTATGAGAGCTAAACAGTCATTTTCAGTGAAGAAACTGAAGTTAGCACAGAACTGTGCAAAATTCATGAAAAAGCTCTCAAAAGCCACAAAGTAACTTTTAAACTCAGAAAGCTGTTTAGAGTGCTTGTTCATGAAATCTCACTTCGTTTTTCAATAAAACATGACTTTTCATTAATGTCATGAACAGGAAGCATTGCAATGCAAAGGAAAGTCAAAATGCATCAGCAGCATGTTTGTATGCATTATGAGAGCTAAACAGTCATTTTCAGTGAAGAAACTGAAGTTAGCACAGAACTGTGCAAAATTCATGAAAAAGCTCTCAAAAGCCACAAAGTAACTTTTAAACTCAGAAAGCTGTTTAGAGTGCTTGTTCATGAAATCTCACTTCGTTTTCAATAAAACATGACTTTTTCACCAATGTCACTAGAAGGAAGCATTGCAATGCAAAGGAAAGTCAAAATGCATCAGCAGCAGGTTTGTATGCATTATGAGAGCTAAACAGTCATTTTCAGTGAAGAAACTGAAGTTAGCACAGAACTGTGCAAAATTCATGAAAAAGCTCTCAAAAGCCACAAAGTAACTTTTAAACTCAGAAAGCTGTTTAGAGTGCTTGTTCATGAAATCTCACTTCGTTTTTCAATAAAACATGACTTTTCACCAATGTCACTAGAAGGAAGCATTGCAATGCAAAGGAAAGTCAAAATGCATCAGCAGCATGTTTGTATGCATTATGAGAGCTAAACAGTCATTTTCAGTGAAGAAACTGAAGTTAGCACAGAACTGTGCAAAATTCATGAAAAAGCTCTCAAAAGCCACAAAGTAACTTTTAAACTCAGAAAGCTGTTTAGAGTGCTTGTTCATGAAATCTCACTTCGTTTTTCAATAAAACATGACTTTTCACCAATGTCACTAGAAGGAAGCATTGCAATGCAAAGGAAAGTCAAAATGCATCAGCAGCAGGTTTGTATGCATTATGAGAGCTAAACAGTCATTTTCAGTGAAGAAACTGAAGTTAGCACAGAACTGTGCAAAATTCATGAAAAAGCTCTCAAAAGCCACAAAGTAACTTTTAAACTCAGAAAGCTGTTTAGAGTGCTTGTTCATGAAATCTCACTTCGTTTTTCAATAAAACATGACTTTTCATTAATGTCATGAACAGGAAGCATTGCAATGCAAAGGAAAGTCAAAATGCATCAGCAGCATGTTTGTATGCATTATGAGAGCTAAACAGTCATTTTCAGTGAAGAAACTGAAGTTAGCACAGAACTGTGCAAAATTCATGAAAAAGCTCTCAAAAGCCACAAAGTAACTTTTAAACTCAGAAAGCTGTTTAGAGTGCTTGTTCATGAAATCTCACTTCGTTGTTCAATAAAACATGTTTTTTCACCAATGTCACTAGAAGGAAGCATTGCAATGCAAAAGAAAGTCAAAATGCATCAGCAGCATGTTTGTATGCATTATGAGAGCTAAACAGTCATTTTCAGTGAAGAAACTGAAGTTAGCACAGAACTGTGCAAAATTCATGAAAAAGCTCTCAAAAGCCACAAAGTAACTTTTAAACTCAGAAAGCTGTTTAGAGTGCTTGTTCATGAAATCTCACTTCGTTTTTCAATAAAACATGACTTTTTCACCAATGTCACTGAACAGGAAGCATTGCAATGCAAAGGAAAGTCAAAATGCATCAGCAGCATGTTTGTATGCATTATGAGAGCTAAACAGTCATTTTCAGTGAAGAAACTGAAGTTAGCACAGAACTGTGCAAAATTCATGAAAAAGCTCTCAAAAGCCACAAAGTAACTTTTAAACTCAGAAAGCTGTTTAGAGTGCTTGTTCATGAAATCTCACTTCGTTTTTCAATAAAACATGTTTTTTCACCAATGTCACT